>NW_026920893.1:0-179859 GCF_032062105.1 Saccostrea cuccullata | reverse complement strand
TTACACATATTTCATTGAATTTTACTCTCTATCTCTCGAAGTTTTGATTGCGCGTTTATACACGCCAATCAAGCGTAAAATTGATGCAGTCTGGACTTACCTGGAAACAATGAACTCCTTGGGCTGGCATGGAGGTGTTAATTGGGTGTTTACTTAGATGACACTACACCTGTAGGTCGTCCGTGTTTTTATATAATTAATTGGTTATTAATTGCAGGGTAGATTATAAACAAATTTACAACTTATTTCGAATTGAAACTGAGACGATAATTTTTAGAAATTTAATTTATAGATGTTCGTTTCAGTAAGTTCCGATAGACTATGAACTTTTATTATGATTAAATACAGTCTAAATAATTCCAGCATGGCAAATAATGCACAAGAAAATTCCTTTCTCAAGGGCTGAATATACCGATTAAGAAAAATCTGGTGAAGGTCCCGATCAAGCCGCGGATTTTTTTTACTTTGTATCTCTCGAACCCCTCGATCTCTCGAACTTTTCTTGCGGTCCCTTGAACTTCGAGAGATCGAGAGTCACCTGTACTTGTAAATAGCTACCAGGATCAAAATAATTGTATGTACACTTTTAATTATAAAGAGCAAGATCATTAAAAGAATACTAGTACCATTTTTAGCCTTTCTTATTTGGAGAGTGGTCTAGGATATCTTCGTTAGCCTACGCTGTGAAAAAAGTACGAATTTTTTTCTCACCTTGTGATTAGAATGAATTGACATCGTTCGTTTAATCAACAGTTGATTCATCAATGACTATATTTGCGTTCTGGAAATATCTTGACTGCTTAATATCGGGAATAAAAAACAAACAGGCATGCACTTTAACGATTAGCAGTAGTGTCATAAATATCTTAAACTATGTGCTCAGTATCTAATTTAGATTATATATTCTTAATATTTAGTACCGGAGAATTAGATTTAGTATTTACACTTAGAATTATAACATTTGATGATAACTTGATACATTTCTGTTATTAATTCTTTAAACAATTTTAATTTAAAAAAAGTGTGTGAACCTGGATTAAGCGTAGAAAAACATCCTTTCTTTTGAAAGCCCCATAGACTAAGGTTTTTGAGAAGAGTTCCATATATGTATTAGAAACCCGTAGTTAGTGAATATGGCTCTCAAATAGATAAATTGGATCATTTAACGGAATTGAGTTTAAAAACTTTAAAACCCTATACATATTTATGGCAACCCCAATCCAAAATGCTGACAGTAACTGTAATTCTGTCAATAGGGATGTATATTGGAGGATCTTTCATAAGTAACGAAAAGGTCATCACAATATATGGAAAGCACAAACGCATCTTCTGATATTTAAAATATTCCTTGATAACCTTTTCATCTGTCTTAAGTTATTTAAACCAAAAGCAGAACACTTCAACATACTCTTACTAGATAAAAGTATTTCTGTATGCGCCCGGATCTAAAGTTCTTAGGTGTATATTGTTTTAGTACTGTCTGTCTGTCTTTCTGTCTGTTTATCTGTTTGTCAGTTTGTCTGCAAACTTTAACATTCGATATAACTTTTGAACCCTGAATGGTTGAGACTTCATATTTAGTATGCATACATCACTACGTAAGCTCTTTCAAATGACCCCAAGGTCAATGACCTTGTGACCTTGTCTGTGTCCTATATGCTAAAAAAGCTTTTTTGAACATTCATCATATTTTTTGAACCATTTAATCCCAGATGCAATGAAAAGAAACAAAATTAACTTTAATCACATTTATTGTTAAACAATGATTACATTTCGTGGCAAGTATTTTTCACAATCTATTTATACATAGATGTAAATACCCCGGCGGAATCCAAAGAATCACTAACTGCCTACCGGGATTACCTCCCTACTGACCTGGCGCGATAGCGCACCCACAGGTGACTGTGGTGGGAACAGACCTCTTGGAACCCACAAGAGTGAATGCCACATGGAATGAATGAATTCAAGTTCTGACCCAGGTCCCCACTCTATACCTGTCTCCCCTGGAATACAACAACAACATGGGGATAACACCCCCAGGGGTAGCTGGGTACCTTAGACCCCCAAAACCTGCCCTTGGTACCACAAGGATCAAGCCGGTCCTTCAGGTACCGTTGAGGTAACCCCCAAATCTTCCCCAGTACTGAGGATAGATTACCCAGAGTTTTGAGCCAGACATGGTAGAAATCATCATTCGTGGTAATCCCCGAACTCCGCCGCCCCCAACCCAGATTGTGACTTCAAGAACGTTACCATAATCCCAAAATAATATGTATACAAGCTTTGTTGCTTGCGATACTTAAAAAAAATAATTAACACTGTACAGTAGCACTGTACATAACACATAATTATTTATAATAACCATTGACACTGACTTTCTGGTTATATATCACACCTTAAAACTCAGTATTGACTCATTTGTTACAACAGAAAATGTCCGATGGACACCAAACGGTCCCCACCATATACATAATGACCACATCCTTCCTTTGATTCTGATTTCGACCGCTTGGGTGTTCCACATACACAACACTTTCCATTAAGGAATATCCTTCTGTCACTGATATTACAGAAGAGAAAACAGCAAAATCATGTACACAAATTTTAGGGAAGTGTGGGTGGGTGAAATTTTGCAACATGTCTACCCTTCTGGATTTTTCGGTAGATTATGACAATCCGCGTCATAAGGTGCTTGATAATATTACGTCTCTATTTAAAACCCATAGTCTCGATAATGTTTCACTACTACAAATAGAACGCACGAGTTATCTCCCGTGCACTGGTATTAAATGCATTTATCAAAATATGGTGATAACTGTGATTAATCCCAGATGCAATGAATAGAAACAAAATTAACTTTAATCACATTTATTGTAAAACAATGATTACATTTCGTGGCAAGTATTTGTCACAATCTATTTATACATAGATGTAAATACCCCGGCGGAATCCAGAGAATCACTACCTGCCTACCTGGATTACCTCCCTACTGACCTGGCGCGATAGCGCACCTACAGGTGACTGTGGTGGGAACAGACCTCTTGGAACCCACAAGAGTGAATGCCACATGGAATGAATGAATTCAAGTTCTGACCCAGGTCCTCACTCTATACCTGTCTCCCCTGGAATACAACAACAACATGGGGATAACACCCCCAGGGGTAGCTGGGTACCTTAGACCCCCAAAACCTGCCCTTGGTACCACAAGGATCAAGCCGGTCCTTCAGGTACCGCTGAGGTAACCCCAAAATCTTCCCCAGTACTGAGGATAGATTACCCAGAGTTTTGAGCCAGACATGGTAGAAATCATCATTCGTGGTAATCCCCGAACTCCGCCAAATGAACTTGTCTATACAAGTTCACCCGCCAATAACGCGTAAGATGTATCTATGAAAGTTTTAATTCAGCATTTCACCCACCTAACCTTCAAATTTCAAATTTTATAAATGTACATATATATGAGACACTTGTAAGCTAGGGTCCACATGTAATGAAGACTCGTCCTTGTATCTTGAGATAAACTTCTATCAGACCAATTAATTGAATTTGTACCAATAACTTGCAGGAAAGTTCTATACTATGAAACCATAATGATCCAGGCGAGATTCCTGGGTCATTGAAACCAACATGTACATGTTCCATCCAAGTGCAATTCAATTTATTCTAAAACAAAGGATCAATCAAATTCCTTTTTTTTAAAAATCTTTTTATCAAATTGAGGGTTTTTCCCTCGCGGACAAATGATCTCACATTGGGTATCTCAGTATCTTATGAATGCCCTATCCCAATATCTAAAACTACACACAATCTATGAATACCTGCTTCTGGCCTTTAGTTCAATAATTTGTTCAGGAATGACCTATAATGCTGCTGCTGAAAATAGTGTGAACTAACGCAGAATTTGTTCATGTTCCAGAAATGGCTTGCCCTACCATACGATAATACTGTATTAATATAAAAGGGGGAAGACAAATAATGAGTAGATCATGTGAGCCCCTGTGCCCAGCTTTAATCTGTCTTACATATTAATTTTATTCCCCGGGCAAATGGTTGGTACAATTCACTTGCACCTCCCTTATATTTACTTGCCACGGGTGTCAGGCAATGGGGTAAGTCATCACCCGAATAATGCATTATTAGTTAGGAGATTACCATTGAAATAAAACCCAAAACCGGTCATGACTGTACCAAGTTCAGGCTATAATTCCTAATGATTTTTTTTCTCTAATTAGCTTAATGATGCCAATGTGACATTGCTTGAAAGGTGTAGACCAATTATCGAAACTTGTGTTTCTGTTATTGACCTGAGATGCACGAGGACCCCAAAACCCAAAATGAAGCCATTGTCAAATAGAATCTGCAATGTAATTTGATATAACTACTAATGAACTCTTAAATAATTTAACTTAACTAAAATACTGAGATAATTGATATTAAGTACAAGTTTGCTCGTCAGTATGAAAGGTACCTCTCGACTCCAGATGTTGAACTTTTCACTGGAAGAGAGCAAACTGTATCACCCGAGACCTTAATCATATTATAAGTGTTTTTATTTATTTTAAATGTGAAAACTGTTTCTAAACTTTTTATCTTCACTAATAATTTAATACGTTCCCTTTCCAAAGCATTGAAATTTACTTTTCTGTACTTTTTATATCTTTTAAACAGATGCGCACATTACTCCGAGTACACAAAATTTGTGGGCGATTATCGAGAGATGGATAGATAGATACCTACATGTATAATATTTTGTATAAATGTTGTTTTTATCAAATACCAAACGTGTCATTCTTATCTATTCGAACATAATATGGCGATCCTCTAAAGCTTACTCATTGTGAAAAGAAAGTCCCCGAAAACCCTAGATATATCATCTGTATATATCTACATATATTATATATATATATATATATATCTGTAAATAAATGTCATGTATTAAAAGCCAATGACCTCTTCTTTGAAAAAAAAAACAGTAAAAGGGGGGTGGTTGTGGCCATTTTTGACTATTTTGATCTCCTCTGGAAGAAGAGCTCCATCTAAAGATACACTAAAATGATCAAAAACTAAAATTTATGAGATTTTCCTTACCAAATGATAGTTCATAGCTCATGATATTATATGACCCCCAACCTCCTTAGACTATTAAATTGAATAAGACAGTCAGATCCTTCGGTTATAAAATCGGCAATTAATTGAACACTCTCAAAAAAAAAAATGCTAACTCCTTATAAAGTAATGTGTATTTACACTGTACCAATGATATATCTTCGAACTTACATATATCGTTAGAGTTACCTGAAATCATGTCATAGAAAGAAAAATTATCCAATTTCAAAATATGCATATGTTTTCAGAAATTGCAAATGAAAAGCCGTAAGATAGTTGTGCAATTTTACAGTGTAAATTCATGGAGGGAAAATTTTTTTTTTTTACAGATATCCTGGCATTTGGGGGAAATGCATGACATGTTATTTATATACGTTATGGTATTTAGTTCTTATATTTTCTTCAATCCTTATATAACACATACCTGGTGTAAAAAACGTGTGCTTTCCCTAAGAGAATTATCCATATTGAATATAACTTTTTTTTTTAATTTTATTTGTGTTACTTAATTGGTATTAGGCATCTAGACACCTATCTTTGGGATTATTATATAGCTCAATAAATGTATCTTGAGATAAACACATAAGCATAGCTAGTCTCCATACTATCCCATAGACTCAAACCTGATGCGAGTTCCGCTGTCTTATCTTTGGATACTTCATCATACCTGTATGCCATATTCAACACAAACCTAATGAAAAATATCTAGCACATGCTTACAAATAGTGTCTCCCAATTTTCCTTTAAAATAAAAAAAAAATCTTCATGCATGTAATTAATTACATTTTGAATATTTTTTTCAAACTTTGTCCGACCTGGCAAGGGTTTGTTAAAGAGACATTGAAGGGGGGGGGGGGGGGGTAGTATAAGACAAACAGAATGCATTCAACATATACCCAGGCCCAATAGGCGATTAATGAATACTACTTCATCTACTTTACTTCATTTCACTGTACATGTATCCAGATCGGGGACTTACATCTAAATTGTAAAAGTCAATAATTTATGAGTGAAATTACCCCCTTTGGCACAAGGCTTACTCACCACAATTTCAGGTGATAGTGGTCATAACTTCTACCAGTCAGAGAGAGAACCATGTTGGGGAGGGGGGTACCCGGATATCAATGCCCTTTTGGCATAAGCTGTAAATGCAACATTATATAATTTCCCATGAAATGATCGTCGAGATAATTATTCATATTGTAGCCATGATGATAGTTACATTACCCATATAACTCAAACTCAATCCTCCCCCAATAACAATTTATTTACTGGACTACTGCTTTTAGTTTGGATCCGGCGCGATCTGGAGTATTTCCACCAACCAAAAATTAACGCACATTAGCATGAATAATCTATAGCGTTGGTATTTTTTTTATTTGATGAGCTTATGCTCGAACGTTTCATCTTACGATATTTAACGAAGCAGACTCTTCTCATTCAATTTCCACTGAAAATAGTCACTTTACATAGCTAGTGAAATACACTGTACTCTAATTTATTTATTTATTTATTTTTTTAATTTATTTTTTTTAATTTATTTATTTATTTGACAATCTAGAATCCGAGGTTCACTTCTCGGGAGTACCTTATACTTTTGACTGAAGATTGTCACTTTTGAATATTGGTTGTTCGAATCATCCGATTGTCACTACTGTCGAGTGGGTACTGAAACAATGCCATGCCCAGAAATGTATATAGAACTTTCTCGACTTCCCCACAAAAGAGCAGTAGTAAGATTACATTATCATCATGGCAGCACAAAAAGCCACCAACACGCACCCCGACCCAAATGGCCAGAGACCCAAGCCACGTAAACACCGACATTCCGTATACTCGAGTAATAATATTACTCCTTTTTTGTGTCAAAATAATAAAATTAATGCATGTATACATATCCATGATATATATTTAACCTCACCCCATGAAATTTGCCACTGATGCTCTTTTTAGCTGTGGATGACTGGGTAAATCAGTGATCCCGATCCTGCAGAACAGCCTACACTACTTCCATTTTGGGTTGCTCAATCTCCAGACCCGACCCATCTAGAATCCGGAGCGGCGTGTGTGTCATCCTCATACCCCCATCTTGGCTGCTATCTCGGGCATCCTTTCACTTGGTATCCTTATCCGATTTGATGTCGCAGTCTAAATTGTTCTTTCCCCATCTTCCTTGAATCGTGTGACATTACGACCCGATGGCAGCGGATATTTGTGATAGCGTTATGACATGAAATTTTGCAACATGTCTACCCTTCTAGATTTTTCGGTAGATTATGACAATCCGCGTCATAAGGTGCTTGATAATATTACGTCATCTATTTAAAACCCATAGTCTCGATAATGTTTAACTACTACAAATAGAACGCACGAGTTATCCCTTGCACTGGTATTAAATACATTTATCAAAATATGGTGATAAATGCGAAAAAGATAGAGACTTCATATTTGGTATGCATACTCCTCTAATTAAGATATTTCAAATGACCACAAGGTCAATGACCTTGTTACCTAGGCTGTGTCCTATATGCAATCATCATAACATTTAAACAATGGAAAATAGATACTTCTCCTTTGGTATGCATACTGCACTAATTGAGATCTTTCAAATGACAATGCCAAATAAGAAAGATCAATGACCTTGTGACCTTGAGTGTGACCTATATGCTAAAAATATGTTTTTAACTTTAATTGTGAATGACACAAGTTCTGCAAAAACTTTACCTTCTATATATTTCTTTACATTCTTCACATTCTTATAGAACATAACGATTATTAATACAGTAATGAATTACGGAAATATATCCCCTTCTCAATTCGTTGGACTTTGAAGTATCGTAAAAGTGTTTTGAACAGTTTGAAGGTTGTCGACCTCGGTATTTATTTCCTGTGAAATTTTATCCAATATATCTATAAACTCAGCATTAGTAGATTTTTTAAAATGCAACATGCTTAAAATGAGGTTCATTATTTTGTTGCTTCTATTGTTTCCTCGAGAATTTGAAATAGACGGGCAAAACACATCTCCGAAATTTGGGTGAGTTCATTTGTGACTGATCGTTTTTTCTGATTTTATTTCAATCTTTTTCATATAAACGAACTTTTTCTTATTTTCCAAAGAATTAAGAGACATTGTTTAGCTGGCTATAAACTCGAAAACAGTGAATGTGTTGGTAAGTCTTCATAACTTTAGCACTTTAAATTCTGTTTTGATTGTTCTTTCTGATTTCATTCATAGACGTAGAGTGTTAGGGTGTAGATAATAAAATATCAAAGTACTAAGTATTTTGATAAAAAAAGATAACCAGATTTTATCAAGTCTTTCTGTGTATGCTTTGAAAGGATATCCTTTTTTATTTTAGATCTTTTGAACTACATGTTTTGATTATCTTTATTTAAAAAAAAAATGAATTTTATTATTTGTTTTTTTTTGCTGTTACAATTTGGGGCATTAATTATATTTGAATAAACTCACAGAATGTAAAACAGGATACACTGGCCTGAAATGTGAGATAAAATGTCCATATCCCTCGTACGGGTCGAAATGCCAGCAGCTTTGTAACTGCAGTGAAACTAACTGCAACTCTGTGTCGGGATGTTATGGTATGTTCAAATATTTTATAATCTTTGAATTTGTTTAACATGTGCTCACAACTGTTTATACATTTGCAATCCATAGAAAAAATATATCTCTATGTACAACATGATTTACTGGCCAATTAAGGAGCCCAGAATAACCTGAGCCTAACGAACCTAACAAATTCATCAGCAAAGAGTATCGAAATATCAAATTAATTAAATAAAAAAATATTTATATAAAGCTTTCATGTTATGTATCAAATGCTCCATGTATAATTGCTCAAGCTGTATTTTTTTGGAATTCTGAACCGAAATCTATTTATGTTTCACTTTCCAGGTTCACTTCACACATCCTCAGATTTTCTTTTCAAATCTTCAACACAAAACAATGGAAATCCAATTTCGACAAATAATCTGTTCGTGGCGAATGCAAGAGCAATGAACATATCAGAAAAAGAAGATTTGAACAATACGACAAAAACTTTTTTGAGTATTTTTTTTGTCATAGGAATTATCGGTTTCTGTTTAATTACACTGATGATATTAAACATTTTCTTACGAACTCCATGTGGAGAAAAGGTGTACATTTCTCTTATGAATCGATAATTCATACGAAATTGAAATATAAGAATTTTACTTTTGTACCCTTTGTTCAAATTAATATTTATTGATAAATACATTTTTAAAATGCTTTATAATAAAATTGAATGCAATTGTGATGGGAAAATATGCTAGTGATATAAAGTTGCAAAGGAAATCGAGCACATTTCACGACAGCTTGGAGATGACATGTAGATGTACTATATTTGATAACCGAATATAACAAACTATATTCCATGAGTATAACTAAATGCCGCATTTTTCAATTATTTAGTTTAAACATTTTAAGTGGATTACATTGTAATGAGTGGGAAATATTATTGATGCAAATTAAGGGGTTCAGAATCTGATCAACAATGTACAAATAATCTCATCGCCAATCTCAATCATCTTTCGTCACTGTAATACAGAGTGATTCATGAGTTAAACGTATGCATAATTAAAATTGCTCGTTAATCATAACATGTCAATGTGTCTAAATGAAAAAAAAACATTGTGGTTCTTGCAGAAGGAATGATTGCCATGCAAGAAATCAATGATTAAATGTAATATATTGATAAAACAAAGAGAATCCAAGCCCCAAGGTCCATTTTACAAAACAAACATAAACCTTCAAAATTTCCGAGGTAGAATCAGGTATCGGGTGCCATGGAGGAGTGAGCATCCTATGCCGACCGGTCACATGTTTCTTTTCTTTGTCATTGCGCCTCACCCCGAAAAATCCGTTTACAATCCAGTATGCAAATGATGGCTTTAGAATCAGTATGAAAAAGTAAGTCAGCATTTGGTAAATGATAGAACGTATTTGCTGACAAGTTCATTGTATTGACCATAGAATTTACGAAATTATTACCTTTAACGAGACGGCTGATATTTTTGCTTTATCAACTAGTTTGTCAATAAGTTACATAATTTCAGAGATTGTTTGAACATTTTTTGTACATATACGTAGAACTTATATTCTTCTGTATCAAATCAACTGAGATATAACACCGTACGTAGGTGATATTGGTACATTGCTGCATAACTAAGGGAAGTTAACGATCGAAACACTGATCTTAATTAATTTTCAATAAAATACAATATCAGCAATATTCCAAAAAAAATTATTTCTTTCTTTAACCGATAAACAAAAATTACTGGATCTGTTTTCATATATATACAGAAATAAAGTCCGGGTAAATTAAGTTAACATTTTGTATACCTGATTCTGTACAATGATTGATAAGCCAGGAGTAATAAAGGTAAAGTAAAGTAAATAGAGAAAAATATGTGTGAAAGAATTAAGAAGAATACCTATTTTGTACATATATGGGTATAATACTTTTACATATTTACATACTCATTATGCTCGGTACGCATGGAGGTTATTTTAAATGCCATTTTGTATAATAAAACGTAAATAAGATTCATCTTGATCTACTTTGTTGACTAGAATATGTTTTGTCTATCCTGTTACGGTGTCATTGTTATCACCAAACTACGGAAATAAATCCCTAAAATTACTTGATGGACTTAGGAGTTTCACAGTTTATTTTAAGCTATAGAAATTGGACATTGTCTTTCAGGGAATGATATATTCATTCCCGTGACATACAAACGAGACTGAGTGCATTTTATAATTTTCCAAATATTGATTGGTAGTTTTGTGCCTGTAATGAGTATGGAAATTTTTTTTGTCTGAACTCGTAAATTAAAGATATGAGTCGAAAATAGTTTCTGAAGTTTGGGCTTGTATACTACCAATAAGTATTTTATTTGACTTTTTTTTTCAATATAATCGATTTGTTTCTTTTTAAAGGTTTATAAGGCCTTGTTTAGCTGGATTCAGACTGGAAAACAAGAGAGCGTGGGCGATTTTTAAAGCACTCCTAAATGATGTAATTATGATAAAGAAATTTAAATTTTGATTTTTTAATACTCAGTAGAATTAATTTCTCTTTTCTTTATCTCATAATGACAAAGTAAAATACATTGATTCATTACAATTTGTTGTCTGTACCATTCAAATAAAAGTTGTTCACTCATATAGAAACGGCATCCTATCCTGAAGGGCGACATAATTAGAACTATACTCGACATACAGTGTTAATATGCAGTGAGAGCTCCGAATCGTGTAAGCGCCTAATGTGTAAGGGACTTCAGTTCTCGAGGTCTTTTTTGTAAGACTCATTCATTTTCCTTCCCCTTTTAAGGCCTGTCTCTGTCGCAATGAAACGTATATGATGTCATTATTTCATTTTCACATTTTATCTTTAGATTCTTTTTTGTTGAAATGACGTAAGGATGATAAGGACCAAGTAATATCACCTTATTGAGATTGAAATCAAAAGTAATTTCATCATTTTTTTTAGCCCAAGTGCCTTTTCCTGATATAACGAAGATAAAATGATTAAAATTATTTTGTAAGCAAAATAGACTTCAGAGAAAACTGTTTCTTACTTATAAAAAAGAACGCTCACAGGGATACCGGTAGAGTATTTGTAGTGATTGAGTAAAGATTAGCACATTGTTTATCTTTTTTGTAAATAACTACTCACTTTTTTAATGATTGAAGTAAAAAAGATATGTCCATGAAAGAACATATACAATGGATGCTCGGCATTTAGCTTAAAAGATTATTGAGAAAATATAAGGATATTGTGCGAATTTCAGTTCATAACCGTGATAATTTTTATCAATTTCTTAACACTATGCATTTTTCCATATTCTGAACAAAACACATGTAGATTGGTCTTAAAACCAGGGAAAGGTTAACGCCGGTTTTGGGGTCTTTTTCAATCTCTGTTGTCACATTTATTTTTGTTTTTATTTTTGCCTTAAGTCATTTGTTATAGAGTTTAGTCCATTTCCAAATGAAAGGCAATGTCATAAACGTTATAAACTGCGTTGCAATCAAATAATTCGTTGTTTTCTTACTTCACCTCTCTGCAAATATCGGGAAATTACACTTCTCTGCCCTTGATTGGGGATAAGATTTATAAATATGCATTAGAGGCGGAGTTATATTTTGAAGAGTGGTCTAAAATTAGAACTGTTACTGTAGTGACTGTATCAATATTTCGTGCATTCCCTAACAAAAAAATAATATAGTAAACTATAGTTTACTATAGTTTACTATAGTACCAAAGTTATAACTATAGTTTACTGTAGTTAACTATAGTACCAAAGTTATACATGTAACTTTGAAACTTTGATTTACTATGGTGAAAACTTTGGAACTTAAATTTGATTTACAATAGTGAAAACTTTGGAACTTTGATTATGGCGAAAACTTTGGAACTTTGAATTACTATGGTGAAAACTTTGGAACTTTGCTTTACTATGGCGAAAACTTTGGAACTTTGATTTACTATGGTGAAAACTTTGGAACTTTGATTTACTATGGTGAAAACTTTGGAAGTTTGATTTACTATGGCGAAAACTTTGGAACTTTGATTTACTATAGTAAAAACTTTGGAACTTTCGAAGTCCTATTACTAGCAGTCAATACCTGAATCGGTAGTATTAGACGTACTACTGCGTCATGAAGAGAAGTATGGGTGCTCTGCAATATGGAAATATTCGAAAGTAGGCATGCCAAATAGAACAAATTACAAGAAATGGTTTTAATTTAAAAATTGTCACTGCACCGATAAATAAGCAGTATCAATTTAAACTTAATTTGTGCAAATAAATTTTAATCTTTATTTAAGGAGAAAAAAAATTACTAGAAGATAAAAATTGAGTAGTTTAGAATCAAAATATTCCCTTCATTTACTTCAGGCAACAAGTTTTTTCTAATGTTAAATTAACACATTGCATTTTAATTATTCACTTTTCATAAGATGAACAGTATAAATCAGACCTAGCAGACTTAAAACAGTTTAATAATTAAAAAAACTCAATTAAAATATATAAGTTGTCAACGTAATTACAAGAAACATTGGAACTTTGATTTACTATAGTAAAAACTTTGGAACTTTGGTTTACTATGACGAAAACTTTGGAATTTTGATTTACTATGACGAAAACTTTGGAACTTTTATTAACTATGGCGAAAACTTAAGAACTTTGATTTACTATCATGGTGAAAACTTTGGAACTTTGATTTACTATGGTGAAAAGTTGGGAACTTTGATTTACTATAGTAAACTATAGTTAACTATTAGTTAACTATAGTTTACTATAGTATTTTTTTGTTAGGGTTCTCTCTCTCTCTCTCTCTCTCTCTCTCTCTCGGCATATGTTTGTCACTATTATTTTTTAAGATTTCAAATAAAGTATTTATAACTAATATCAAATAACATCGACCGGTAGAAGTAGCCTTTGTTAATCAACAGCAATGGCTGATTTCAACAATTTCGCGTGTTCGAATATAAGTGCCGACTAGCTCAGTCGATAATGCACAGAATCAATAATATTGAGGTCTGGGATCGAGACCCGCCAACAACATTAAGCCCTGCATTATATTTCCCTTTTTATAAAAAAAGAAAGAAAAACGTCACAATTACTTTAGCTTTTCTTAATTTCTTTTCCCCATATTAGCGTGCTTGGGATGGTATGATTTCATTTTTATTCACTGGATCTTACCTTGGATGTTCATGATAAGCGATGATTCAAAACATTATAAATAAATCTCTTTTTTCTTGTAGACTACGAACACATAGAGACATATTATCCACTAGAAAATATATAAACATAGTAAAATGAAACGCTTTTGAGATAAATATAAGAATAATTTTATAGATATCTTATAGTTATAATGTTTGTCTATTGATCTACTTTTAAAATGAGGTAATATATATAAATATATAACTACATGTACCATAAAAAGTAGAACAATAGACAAACATGCGCTGACTATGTATTAAGCCTGTAAAAAGGTGGGCGTACACATTATCCTACGGAGATTCCAGAATATGCGATGACCCCTCCCTATAAAAACGACCTCGAACTTCGTTAATACGAACTTTTAATTTACGTAATTATACAAAGTTGCAGTTAAGCCATTGGCCATTTCCACCATTTAAAGAAATATGCCCATTTTCAAAATTGATTATGTCGCATTTTCTAATTTTCTTTAAGTGCAGTCATCCTTTCACACAGATACATTTAAACCCATAATGGCAATTGTTCAAGTTTTTGTAGTAAATTATCCCTTGATTGTGATAATTCGCTTTCATGACATTCCCCAACTTTGCGATATTTGTAAACATAAAACACTGATTCTCAGGACAAGTATGTACCAGTATTGTATGACAAATTTCTGAGAATATCATAGAATACTTCAATGCATACCTACCACTAACTATCTACTTCATTCAGGATGGCATTGATCATAACAGCCATGAATTGCTTAACAAAGAATGTTTTGTAGAATAATGGAAGAATATGGGAGAATTATACCTTCCACATAGTATAATAAATAAAAAAATGTTTAATCAAAACTCAATCTATCGCAATCTGTTCTCCATTACAAAACGATTATGAAACACCTGTTTTCAATTAAATTGCCAGGCAGGTACATTATTTGGTTTTTCAAGTAATTAAGATAAAGTGAATTTATCACAAGGATATATTTTAACACATATTTTGGACAACGTATATCTCACGCAAAATGAAATGTATTGAAATATACATTTTTGTTAGAACATTAATGATCTTATAATTTTGATGAAGTCTGCCGACACAATTCTATTTCAAAATCAAGCAAATCCCACAATTTGGAACGGAAAGCGAACAATAGCATGAAAACGTACTAGGATGCCTGTACATAAAAACATTATAAACCTATAGGGGGGAAAGAATCTCAAATTAAAAACCAGATTTGTTCTACATTGTAATCAAAAATGCTAAATGAATGTCGCCATATCAGAAAAAAGAAGATTGATTGATTAATTGATTGTATATTGTTTAACGTCCCTCTTGAGAATTTTTCACTCATATAGAGACGTCACCGATGCCGGTGAAGGGCTTCAAATTTAGACCTATACTCGGTACTCAGGCCATTGAGCAGTGAGGGCTCTTTATCGTGCCAGCGCCTACCGTGACACGGGACCTACGTTTTTAAGGTCATATCCGAAAGACCCGTGACTTTCACTTCTAGTGCCGAGCGCTTGGCAAAGAAACAGTCACTACCTATATTTATGTCTTAGGTATGACGCAGCGCCGAGATCGAGACTCGAACCCGGGCCTCCCGATCACGAGAAAAAAGAAGAAAAACATTTTACTATCAAAGGAAGCGGTACAATCGATTCAGCGATGTTTAACTTATCACAAACAATCGTGAACAGAAATTAGAATAATATACAATATTAGATAAATTGTCAGAATTTGCTTACTTGTAAAAAAAAATACTATCGTTGGTTGAGTCCTTTTTGTCCTTAGTCGGTAACTAATTAGGTACGTTTTTGCAGTATACCCGAGGTACAATTCTAATTTTATTTTACAAACAACATATGTGCACATTGCAATGCTTCAGTGATAAATACTCTTTTATATATTAATTCGTAAGAAAGGAAATGAAATCATTTTCAGGATTCTCGGTATTAGAAATGTTATTACTGAAAATTATTTTACTCGTCTTTCTTCTGGAAGGAACGTACAGTGCATTCTGGTAATTATCTATTAAAGTCAGTTGTTCTTCATATTTTAAAGAATGTTTAAATATCTTAATATCATTTAATTGTTAGTTAAATAATTATTGTTTTAGAAATTAAAGAATAATTTGACGATGACATCTGATATAACCAAACTGAATATATATGGTTGATTTATGGACTTTTAAATTGAATACTGTTCGTTTTCTCCATATCCTTCTTCTTGTATTTTTATGACTAATTTCGTTCCTTTTTATAGTGAGGCTGGCAATGACAATATTTAGAAAGTTGGACGCATTGTATTTGGCGAAGCTCGAGGGGAATCAAGCCAGGGGCAATTAGTTGTCGCCTACACAATTGCCAACCGCATCAGATCCAACCTCTATCCCAACACACTAGATGGCGTTATATCAGCCACGTATACGTCCGGTGGTAAACGATACCACGAATACAACACGCTCGATGTGCAAAGCCATACAGTAGAATGGGAGAACGCCAAGAAAAATTATACCCCGGTATACAGGAGAGCGATCATTGCAGCGAGAGATGCTCTCTGTGGAAATCGTAGCGATCCAACAACATGTGCCGTGGCATACTGTGCCACTAGCATAAAAGATTGCTCGGCCACCAAGGACAACAAATACTCTAGAGTTACTAAGACAATAACTATTGGTAGACATGTTTTCGTCTGCAGAGAAAAGAAGAGATAAATCTTGAAATCAATTAAAGTGTATTGCAAGAAGAATAAAAAACAATGAAAAGGATGCTAAAATAATTTCTTAATGCTCAAGATCCTCAATAATATTCTTTTTTGGTGTATTAAATATTTTTGAAAATTACAATAAGGTTTTCATTCGGGGACTGTTTGAATTTACAGGATTCTGTACATCTGAGATTTTTCATTTTTTGTATCAAAATCATAATTTTTAACTCAAGTTGAATAATTTCTAAACCATTGAAGTCCTCTCTTTTTGTATTTGATTTCAATTCTTGAAGAATGTTTGTATCAATAATGTATAAAATATCCTTAACGAGGCCCGATCTAGTTGAAAATTACGAGAATGGAAATCAATCATTGGAAATATATTTGTATGTATTATGGTAAGAAAAATTAGACTTAAATTTTTTTACCTTGCTTTTATTGTAGTCAAATGGTGACACTCTCAAGATATGGACCATTTTCTGAATTTCCTGTGGTTCTTGAAAATATTCTTCTGAACTTGAGCTTAAACGTTAAAATATTCTTGCTATTGGTTATATGTTTATGGAAAAAACGCACAATCGTTAAATTTAGAAAAAAAAAACTAGCGCTAATTGTCACGGGAACCTTACAGATGGTCCACAAACGCTCCTCATCTCCCTTTTGTGCAATATTACCTGTAAGCTTCATTGAATAAGGCAAGCTGTATGCCAGTAAGACTTTAACAAAGTTTTCCCGGAAGAATACCAAGTATAATCAAATTTTAGCAATGCACCCGTGCGCATGAGAATACATGTGCGTAATGAAAATATCATCTCTTAATTGTCTACACAGTATTATTTAGAAATCTTGATATACTAAATATTGAAGCATTTAATCTAAAAGTATTTGAAAATACGCTTACTGATCATTTTACTCATTTTCTCGTGCACGTACATGCATGCGTGTGCTTGATGACCAAACCTTCGTGTAGAAATGTATAATTTATATCTATGTTCTAAATCGAATCCTGGAGTTATAACAATTTAAAGTTTAAGCCAATCAGATTGCAGAGCACGTGCATGCATTTTATAAAATTGATATAAATCACATTGTAGCATATACTAAATGCATGACTATATTTCAAATTTCAAAACATTTCATAAAAAAAAAATATTGAGTTTTTTGTTTCAGCCAGTGTCATATTATCTACACTTTTTATATATCCTTATATAAAATCCTTTTATAATGAGTTTCTAAGCATTCTATCATAAAAATGTAAAAGTTATAGCAACCTATATTAAGTATGTAAGACCCCAATGCCCGATGGTGACGCCAAAGGCCGATGGTCTCGCCAAACCCCGATGGTCTGCGCCAAACCCCGATGGATCTTTGTCTTTACGGGCGCCAAAGTCAGATGGTTACGCCAAAGTCTGATGGCTCGTTTCCTATGAGACGCGCGACGCTAAAGTCCGATAGTCTGACACGCCGAAGTCCGATGGTGCGGATGAACAATCAACGTTTATGACGTCACAGTAATCCGTCGTCAATCCTTGACGCTGTTGTCCTGCCTTCAAAAACAATCATTTCTGAACTTGTCCTCGCTAAAAAAATATTATTGATTTTGCTTATTGTTTGGACCTTTCAGAGATAATAGGGTTAGTCCTCGCACACCACTCGATTGATCAGGGTTAGTACTTGCATTGCACAATTCGAATGAATTAGGGTTAGACCTAGCACCCAAGTCGAGTGATTAGGGTTAGTCTTGCCCAAACTCAAGATAATTAGGTTATTTTTAATACACACTTTTCGAGCGTTATTTCTCGCACCTGCCTGAGAGTTAAGGGTTAGTTCTTGCATTTATTTATACTTATTCTAAAGACCTTTAATTGCATGTCGCAGCATTGAGTTTTGGGCGCAGTGCTACTATGACGTCATAAACGTTAATTTTTTTCCGCACCGTCGGACTTTGGCGTGTCAGACCATCGGGGTTTGGCGCAGACCATCGGGCTTTGGCGTGATCATCGCACTTTGGAGTCCTACAAGTATATTAATCAATTCACATGCTGCACGCATCCGCATGCGCGCAAAATGACCTTCGTTCCATACATTTACACAACATGCCTATTAACCCTAAAATGTTTTTAATTTGCTCAATTGATTGGACATTTTCATAGAACTTAAAGCTTGGACAACCATCAACTTGTATTATTTCTTTCAGTAGTTTGAATAAAAAATCAAAGTAAAAGAATTTTTACTCTTTCCCTATAATTTCCGTACCGTTCACGGTAGCCTAGTGGTAGAGCGTTCGTGATCGGGAGGTCCGGGTTCGATTCCCGTTCCCGGCGCTGCGTCAAACCTAAGACGTAAAAATAGGTAGCGACTGTTCCTTCGCCAAGCGCTCGGCATCAGCAGTGAAAGTCACGGGTCTTTTGGATATGACCTTTAAAACGTAGGTCCCGTGTAACGGTAGGCGCTGGCACGATAAAGAACCCTCAATGCTCAATGGCCCTGAGTGCCGAGTATAGGTCTAAATTTGAAGCCCTTCACCGGCATACGGTGACGTCTCGATAAGAATGAAAAATTCTTAAGAGGGACATTAAACAATATACAATCAATCAATATAATTTCCGTGGAAACTATTGACAATATGTATATTTTTTTTTATATCCAATGAGCACAATTACAGATACTTATCATTACATAAATAAAATTTTACGAAGAATGTTCAAGGGACCAGAGAAAACACTCGCAAACAAAATTCGTAGATTTTTGCAGGTTTCCATGGCAACAATAACCATTTTGAAACTGAATGTCTACACAACACAACTATAAACAGTGATCCATCTTTCAGGATAGTTTCAGGATGTTTGTCCCAGTCATGTCCAAGAAATATCTTGGAGAATAAAAAGCATGCATACAATCGCTATATGTCCCCTGACGTCGTTCGGGGCGACATAACTAGATACGATCTCGTTGCAGGCAACGAGTAGGTCTTCCGTCCGATTTCCGATTAGATTAGATATGATTCTGACTATACTCTTTGTTAAAACATAATATCAAGACTTCCCCCAATTTCATTTTATTTGGCTGATTAATTAGACATTATCAAATAGTTATAAATGAGAGTCTTTTGGTCCCTCTAGGGCCCTTGTTTAAGGGGTCAGCCCCTTTTTCCCTCCTATTAAATGATATTCAGAGACCAGCCCTTAAGGCCCTTAAAGTTGAATGGTTGTAAAGTGTTCAAAATACGATTCTGAACATCTTTTATTCAATACTGTTTATCAAAATATTTCTCCCTCTGGAGGTATAAAGAATCAAAGATATAGCATTTTGGCACCTTATAGCCCCTAATTACGTAACATATGATCATAATATTATAATAGATTGTTGCAGATTATTAAGATAAACACTTTTGCTTCAATGATTTATAAAAAAATGACAGTGAAAGAGAATTGATGAAAGTCTTTTGGCTCCTCTAGGCCTCTTACATGTATTTGATGGTTCATGCAGTCCTTTTTTCTTTAAATCAAATGATTAGGCTTGTGATTTGAAAGATATTTTGTTCAACAACTATTCAGAGATTTCTTTTCGTTTATTAGCAATGCAGAAAAGAAATATTTAGGGGGCCAGCCCTTCAAAGTCTTTATGGGGCAAAAATTAAATGGTTTTTAAGAAAGCAAATTCCAGCAGGCCACTCACTGTCCCTGAAATTAAAATTTGTTTCCCATTGACCATATGTATAATTTATCACTTGTGTTCATTTCATATCTGTCTGCGTGTCTGCAGAAATCTGATCAGTAATTTGGCTTAAATTTTGATCAGTAGATGCTAGGGCTTTCATGCTAACAAGTGTATTCATTGTGAACTGTCAATATGTATCAATATGATTGATCTTGGCCCTAGAGTTTGACCCACTTAAAAAACATTAACCTTGGCAATCAATTTTAAACAGGAAGTACAAGGGATGTTTTTTTTATTTCACATGTGTATTCTTTGTGACAAACTTTCTTTTGATACCAACAATTATAACCCTTTGACCTTGACCTTTGAGCTAGACATACATTTGAATAACTTCTACCTTCGCCATAAGCTGTTATAAGGGATATTTAACAAACACATCTTATCTTCATTACTTTTAAGTGGTGGTGTCTCCATATGAGGGAAATATTCCCGAGAGAGATGTTTTCACAGCAAATAAGTTACTAAAAGAACATAAAACATGAACATGTTGGTGGTATCTCTTGTTGTCCTTTAAATCAGAAATAATGATATAAATATTCTAAGAAATATTTATCATAAGATTTGAAAAGATTGTGCATCTTTAAGTTTTGTGGTTGAATTAGCTATAAAAGTTTACTAGCTTTACTTTGTTATTCACAACACCTTGATCAACTATTTTTTCAATCATACCGTTCAGTTTTTTCAACAATGGATGCATATACATGTACCATACATTTTCAGCTTCTCGAAAAATTGCAAGGAAAAAAAAAGCTTTTCAAATACTGTAACCACGGTAACCCTTTGAAAATACTTGTGAAACCTACGTTATTAGCTCATTTGATCTTTTTCTGGTTTCCTGATCACATTATGTATGTTGTCCATCTGTTCGTATGGAATTATTTTACATTTTTAACTTCTCTACAACCACTTGGACAATTTTAATCAATTCACATAAAAATATGTACATTTGTATGGGAGTCTGTCCTTCTGTCACAATTGATTTAAACTTGGTCATCACGGTCATGTCAATTAAATGAGAAGAGACAAGATATTGTATTAAACATATGTATTAGTATTTACCTATGACAGTGGCGTGACATTTTTACCCATGACCTTAAAGTTTGACCTATTTCCAAAAAAGTGTGGGTATAACTAGCCTTGTAAGGTTGGTAATGTAATGCAGTGAAATATACATTTTTTTCTTTCAAATTCATGGAGCAAAGACCCATATTACCTTAAAATTATACTTTGTGACAAAACATTCAAATCTCTCCGATAAATACAAAAAAATGTACGAGTCCAGTAAGTCAAGACTCATATAGCAAATTTCAATAATGAGAACCTAATTGAAATACAACCCAATTCAGAAATTGAATATGATTTCTTAATAATAAAGCTCTAAAAATTCCGCACGCTTTCTTCCTCCGTCTTCTTTCAACAAAGATAACAAAAATCTAAACAATGCTTTCTCATTTTATTATGATAGAAATTCCTATATGAATTATCATAAATCAACTTTTACATTTTCATTAGAATCTTCTGGCGAAAAGGACATTCGTACAACAAATGGCCTCGAGTTATATTCCCAAATAGTTTTTAATACAATCGCGATCTCTACAACACCAGATTTCACCTGCTCCCAAATTTTTTATGAAAAGACAATCTTCTTTCTGTCAAATAGAAATCGATATATAGAGTTAATGTATTTCACCTCTGTCAACGCGCGATAGGCAACTTGAAAGTATCGTATGGGGTACATTACAACAGTTTTGCTTTAAGAGTTTAAGAGTTGCGAAAGTAGTCGAGGCATATACCCCTCGTTCCCCCCAGCACACACAAGTTCAATACAAAGGAGTTTAAAGTATGAACATTTTTTCACTGCTATTTTGCTTGACAAACGCTTTCCGTCACCACTTTACTACTACTTCTTTACAAAATAACTTGTATGGCACTATTATATAACTTTGAGCAAAAATAATTCTGAGACACGCCAACACCATCCAGGTGTTGCTAAAACGCAGAACGGAGCGGAAAACAAATAACCTGAATTTGATATAAAATTAAAGCAATATATCCTTAATATAAAAGTCATATCTAATGAAAAGGTTATCGTAAACGAATATTTATTCATGAATTAAGCACCCCCATCCTAGAACTGGCATATGTACATGTTAAATACGGTCTATAATATACTTAAAAACTAGACCCATATCCTGAGTAACAATGGGAACGATTAGTAGAAATTCTTTCAAACTCAAATGTTTTCCGGGGCCATTCGTTCCTCCCAAAACACACATTGACACTTTACCACAGATAGTTATACAGTATTATCTATCCTGTATTTTAGTTTATAGGAAGCAACTCTGATATGTAAAAACGGAAAAATTACAACTAGTGTTACATTGGAGGTTTTTGCTCTAATCGTAATCTTAAGAATTAATGCATTTTATTTCTTATACCATGGTTCAACGTACCAAATATACCCCTTTCAAGATGTAAACTTTTTTACTATAGAAAGATTCATTAAAGCTTTTTAGCTCACCTGAGTCAAAGACTTAAGTGAGCTATTCTGATCAAAAATTTGCCCGTTGTCTGTCGTCGTCGTTGTTGTCGTTGTTGTAAAATTTTCCATTTTCATCTTCTTCTCAAGAACCAATGGGCCAATTTCAACCAAACTTGCTACAAAGTATCTTTGTAAAAAGGGGATTCAAATTTGTTCAAAGAAGGGCCACATCCTTTTCCAAGGGGAGATACTTATGTATCAGAGAGAAATTAATGGCATTAAAAATCTTTTTCTCCAAAACCACTGGGCTAGGAAAGAGGAAACTAATGAGGAATCATCCTCAAGTAGTATAAATTCAATTTGTTCAAATCATGACCCCCGGGGCTAGGATGGGGCCAAAATGGCCGATTAAAGTTATACATAAGAATTTATAAGAAAATCTTTAAAAATCTTATTCTCAGAGCCACTGGGCTAGGAAAGATGAAACTCATTTGGAATCATCCTCAGGTAGTGTTGATTTAAGTTTGTTCAAATCATGGCCTCTGGGGATAGGATGGGGCCGAAATGGTCGAGCAAAGTTTTACATAGGAAGATATAGGAAAAAAACTTTAAAAAATCTTCTCAAGAACCATTGAGACAGGAAAGATCAAACTAATGTGGAATCATCCTCAGGTAGTGTAGATTTAAGTTTGGTCAAATCATGACCCCCAGGGGTAGGTTTTGGCCAAATTAAAATAGCCGATCAAAGTTTTACATAGGAATGTATATGAAAAATCTTTAAAAATCTTCTTCTCAAGAACCATCCATACAAATCCATGCTTAGTGATGTTTATATGGAATCATCCTTAGGTAGTGTAAATTTTAGCTTGTTCAAACCATGAGCCCCTGGGAGGTTAAAATTCAAGCCCCCCCCCCCTCCCCCACCACCAAACTAAGTAAACTTTCAGTTCTGATCTGATCTTTGCTTTTACCTAGCGAATTGCTCAGGTGAGCGATATGGCCCCTGGGCCTCTTGTTATTTATGTAATTGATATCAGTTATGTAACTAGTGTAATAAAAATATTAAGGATATATGTTATATGATATACAGTAAATGTATTATTACATATTACCATTGTGCGCCTCTTACTTTACCTTTTAATCTCACACATATTTTGGGTTTGCCATGGCAAAACATGGAGACTGCCATTATATACAAATGGGAGGTCATTGTTCTATAAAATATTGGCTTAAAAGAATAGCAAATGAATCTTTTAATTAAATGATAAAACCCAAACTTTGAGATTTGTGTTTAAGTATGTCAAGCTTAATCTTCGTTCCAAATATCTGAGAGAGAGAGAGAGAGAGAGAGAGAGAGAGAGAGAGAGAGAGAGAGAGAGAGCAGGGTTACACAGGTATAATATTATACATTACTTGAACATATCCTTTTAACGTAAATCCATTTTGCCATCGTCGCCCTTGTGTTGTAATGCTTGATAAGAGCGAAAGTCGCGGAGTAAGGAGTTGATTCTTACGCCGCGGGTTTGAATCCCATTGCAGGCAAGGTTCGAGTGAAAAATTCCCAAAGGGGACATTAAAAAGCAAACAAACAAAACATACCCTTGAACAATGCGTTGTAAAGTTTGCTCCTGGATAATTTCTTATCATACAAACTTCCTCGGGATAACATGTCTGCTTCCAAACACAGTTCAAATCTTCATCACAAGTGGGGCACTGGATGCCTGTTAAAGATTAAACGTAAATCAGCTTTGAAAACACATTTATTTGTGGACAACAACTCCCCCTCCAGATATACAACCCTGGGGATTGTTGGAGTCTTTTTCACAAAGGGATTATTCAGTGAACATGACGAGCGAAAGGCCTATAGTGCGACAAACATAAAGGTGGGCATTGAATTTCAATTACATGTATATAATAACTATCGATAATGAGAACTTAACTCTGAATACAAGAATTCACAACTTGAATATTATACTTTGAAATAATCTGAAGCTATAGGTTTTCTGCACAATAAGTTCACTAATCTCCTTATATACAGCATATTTATTACACTTTTTCAACATGTGTACTTTCGGAAATCAAAGTACTGAAAGCTAGGCTTTATTAGTATATTGTCTGATTCGGAATTAGTACCTATTTAATTGTTTTCTTCGCCATTTATGTTTAGCTACAAATAATTAATATCCCGGAATCTTACATGCAGACCCCATGATGGGACTGAGTTAGTCTAATTGTTGATAAAAAGACATTAACAATGTAAAGCTGTATGAAAATTGAGCTTTCAAAGGTATGCATGGTGATATTGATAGCTGACTTTTAGTGATTTTTCTGTTTAATACAGGTACATGTACACAGTATCCGGTAAAATTAAAGTGTCACCATTTCTCGTACATAAACTACATTATATAATTATTACATTTCAGAAAACTGTGGCGCTGGAATTGTAGGAAGGATTAATATTTGCTGTCATTTCGTGACCAAATTCGAAGGGAACCCCGAAATATATTTGAAAAACACACAGCACTTATTAGTAAGTAAATGGACATTAATTATTTAGAAAAATGATAGATAAATTTAATGATAATAATAATGAGTTACAATTGGGGGACCGTTACAGATGTTCCCCATATGCTCCACGGGTTCCTTTTGGTACCTTCTTATTTCCTTTCAGCTTCATTAAATAAGGTAAACTCTATTATATCTACACACTATAGATTTAATAATTTTTACCGAAGTTTATCAAGTATATTGCAAATTATAGCACTGATGCGCGCTCACATATATGCATGTGCACGATAACCACATTTTCCTGTAGGAATTCGGTCTAAATTTCATTCCGTTTTGATGAAAATCAATAGACTTATGATAATAATTAGAGATTTAAGGCATCAGCAAATTAGATTTTATTACGCATGCATGCGTCTATTTTCACGATTATTTCTTATATATCATGTTGAAGAACCTCGTATGACTATGTTTAAAATTTCAATGTATTTCGTTTAAAGATTAAAAAAAGGTAATGATATTTATATTAAAGCAAATCATAGCGAAGTGCTTGTGAGCTCTTGCTATTTTATTACCACGACATCTTTTCTACACTACTTACGAGGGTTGTCCGGAAAGTTCGTGGACAACATTGATAATTGCTGACAAACATTGATAAAATATGTGAAACTATTATTTTCATTAAATTCATGTTTCATTTTATTAATATGCAAGTTTTCAAGAAAAACAGAGCACAAATAATTATAATTTTATCAAAATAAAAATGACACACACTCAGACTCGGAGCACTAAAATGAAAATTCTTGACGTCACCCGACGTCAAAAGCATAATACGAGTGCGTGTTATTTTTCTTAATATAGTCACCGTATATCTTAATAAATTTCATATGTCGCTTTAACTAATCAAAACTATGTGCACGAAATGTTCAGGTTTCATACGTAAAACAATATTTAACAATCCCTGTCTCATATCCTGCAATCCTTCAACTTTTATCCGCGTAAAAAACAATTTTATTCACGGAAATACGGTAAAGTTACGTTATGAAGTTCATTTTTACAGCGCTGAAATCTCGGAATGATGGTTTTTGTTCACGCATGTCATCCTGTAAACTGTTTCTTCCGTCCGAAAATATTATATACCACTTAAATAATAGTGTACGGCTTCTTTTACTATGTTTTCCCGATTGTTTATAAAATCTATTGGTCTTTGTAGTTGTTTTTTCCGATGTCTACACAGAATTTTATCACTGCTCACTGCTCCACCTTATCTGAAAATGTCCCTTTTTTGAACAATTCCGATCTGTCTTATCATGTTCTAACTTTTATTGCTCAGCCATTTGACAACTTTGAATTTTCAAATTTTGCAGGTTTGAAGTGAGAACGTCTGTCAACCTCATAATGTAAAAGTTATCCAGATTTCTGCAGAATTTTTTAAAATGCAAATGAAGTTTATAACGTGATAAATAATTTTTTTTATCGAAATTTCGCGGTGCTCCAGGTCTCCATACCAAGTCTGATTATGAAGTCATAATTGTAATTAAACATTTGAAATAGAATCCGATTTTACATTTCTCAGTTCACATTTAGTTAAGAATCACAAAAATGCTAATAATAAATATCAATGACGCAACATTTATTTAATTCTTAGCCTGTACACGAACTTTACGGACAACCCTCGTATATATCGTTATGTGAGTTCTAAAGCATATCATCAAAAGTATTTTAAAAAGTTACGGCTATATCAATTATATCGGTCATTTCAAGTGTTACATCCGCAAGCACCTGCAAAATGATCTTGATTCTGCAAATCTACATAACATGCCTAATGACCTTTTAAAGGTTTAACCTCAATTGGATTATTAGTTTTTGAGATAATGATAATAATAAAAAGTTATTCAAAGAAGGTAACCTAATTAGTGCATAGGCTATTCGATCTTCTCCAGGGCCCTCTCAACCTCAAGTTGTTCGAAAGTTCATGGACGATGTCAATATTGAAATAAGCTAAATATCATGTGTGAACATTTTTTTTCGTTTTTTTTTTTGTAAAGTTTTATTTCAATAGATTTAATAGAAATAAATTGACTTCATTTTAAAATCATAATGTAATACATCTTCGCCAGCCAAGGGTTTCTGATACGCTCCCCTCCTCATAAACACTTGGCATACGGTGTTCATATAAATAGAGATTTTTTTCCAGAGTTCTGATTGGATTTCAGTACACCCAGGTCGACCAATCAGCAATTGGTTTTTGTAAATGACGATACTTGCTTTCGGGGATACATCTTCACACTTTAATCGCGGAAATGAAAAACGCAAATAAACAACGATCCGTAAGATAACATTCAATTCTATGAATAGCCATGGTGTCATCCAATATCTTCTTAATATGTGATTAAGAATCTATATTGAAGCTTCAGATTTGTTCTATAAATAACTAAAAAACATAACTCAATTATTGCTCCTTAATTATTCATGAAAAAACTTTGATTTAATTTTTTAATTTATTTCTGGCGATGATACAATCTGTGCATACCTGATAGATTCAAGATCACGTGACGTAAAACAATCCCTTCATCGTATGCCAAGAGTTTATGAGGAGAGTAGCGTATTAGAAACCCTTGGCTAGCGAAGATGAGAAGGGTAGCGTATCAGAAACCCTTGGCTAGCGAAGATGATTGTTTTATTTCCTCGGGGCATTCTTATCGGCAATGTAATATAAAAAAAATAGCGTCAAGATTTTCTTTAAAATATTATCCGTTCATATTTTACACAGTATACTTTAATAATCACTTATTTAAACCTTTTTTCTAGCTCTCGACATTATTTTTTCAAACAGTTTTTCTCCGTGTATATATTCTTTAATCAATGATTTAATTTCTTTTACCACTTAACTGTGTTTTCACAAGATCAACAGCTCTGAAACGTCATTAGCTCATGAACGAATTACTGAAAATTTTGTATAATAATTTGTATTTGTATAGATCAACTAGCTCATAAACTCTTAACCATCAAAGTTTCTCAAGCAGTGGTTTAGAAGAGAAGAATCAGGTGAAGATAAGATCTAGATGATATTTCGTTGCAATCGAGGAATGAGTAGGTCTTCCGATTTCTCCCTAACATTAGATGTAATTTTGACTGAAATATTCGTTAAAGAGAATTGAACAGTTTTCCTCCATTCAATGTTTAAATACTTATATTAACATCACTGAACACAACTTTTTTTTCATTATTTCAAACTATTCCATACTTGTAACTGATCAGCACTTCAGTCGTAAAAAGTTTGATATAAGAAAATATTTTAATGCGTATTTAGATTTTTAATATCCCGAACATGTTACTTTTTTAGTACAAAAAGGTCACACAATAATTTCCGGGCATTAATTTGCAAGATATATTCAATGATAAATATTATTCAAGCTATTTTACGTAAAGTTAGATTAAAGTCATTGCTATGGTTACATCTAATAAAATGTGACAAAGGTTAAAGTAATTAATCAAAGAGTTAAATTTATGTGCAAAAAGGTCATCTTAATTGTACCGTAGCTCATTAAGGTGAACTTTGACAACTATTTTCTTTGCAAATTTTAGTAATACTATGTGAATACTTATTCAGAATATGCATCTTCAAAAATCCTTGTTTTAACAACTTTCACGAGTGACATACCTTAAACATATGAAAATTAAATAATTTGAAATAAAAAAAAAATAAAGATGCAAACAATACCAGAGACTGGTTGAGTCATAGTAACTATTGCTGACGAAACTGTTGTAGCCGGTATTCTATGTGTTGTTTCTGTTGCCCTCTGAGTTGTTGTTACCTAAAAAAATCGAGGTTAGTTTTAAATTCATACGCATGTTGTACAGGAAATATTTTTTCGCACATTTATTTTTCATACAGATACAGATAAATGAATTGTGCTGTCCAGAATGTACCACCTGAAGAATGTGTGACTCCTTCACTCTGTAAAGTTCTTGTATGAAAATTGGTTCTGTACGTGTATGTTTATTTTAGAATTCTCTATTTCAAGTGTAAAAATAAGAAATGAAATCAAACTTGATCTTCAATGTTATGTTTCAAATGAAGGATTGTGATATATTCATCTTTATCTTTGAATCAACTTGCATTAACTATATAATAAATTTGTATTATCCTGATATCAGAAAGGGCCATTTATTCACAGCATTCACCATATATGTTTTGATAAGAATTATTTCCATTTGTTATAAATTGCAGATTTTGATCTCTTCTATTTTGCATTCACTCTTATAGCTGACTCCAGCGACTGTTCAATGCACCTCATGACAATTTTTGCAAATATGAAAAGGCTATCGTGATTTTCAAAATATCTTCCTCTGCAAATAAATCTTACCGTCTATTTTAATAAAAGTCTATCCAAAGAGAGGGTGGAAAAAGTATACAAAACTCTTTTCTGCATTGGGATCCACAAAGGATATTTAAGCAATTATAGTAATACATGTATGTAAATCTGTATAGCCATGTAAAACTTTCAATGCATTCTTCATTTTCAATCGGTATTCAGAAATTTTTTCGAGGAAATTTTATTTATTTGGAAAAAATTACAGATAACCGCGTGGTTCTTCATATTGAAAAAGAACTAACAAAATCAAATGATTGTACAGCCCTCTGAGGCCTGATCCTTTGCCCCTGTATCCAAGATTAGATCAAAGATGAATGTTTATTACACAAAATAACTTATTGACTGTATATTGATTTATGCCTTGTTCAATATTCTTTTACTCATAAAGGGGCGTCACCATTAACCTGTGAAGTGCTTCAGATGACACCCTTTACTCTACACTCAGAGTATTCAGGAGTGGGGGATCTTTATTTTGCCTTCGTCGTTTGAAAGTGTCATAGCTTAAATTTCAAGGTGCTAAGCGCTTGGCGACAGATCAGTTGCAACCTTAGATTTAACGACTTACAATGTAGGTAAGTCGCAGTTTCATAGATTGTAATACATTTATTGAACAAATTTAATGTTTCTATATGATAAAAAAATATGAATTTCAGTTTGTTAACCTTAGTTGTGGTTGATGTTTTTGTAGTTGGGATTGATGTCTTTGTTGTTGATACTGAAGTCTTTGTCGTTGGAATTGATATCTGTGTTGTTGGAATTGAAGTCGTTGTTGTTGTAGTTGTTGGCAGTTCTGTTGTCGTAACCTGATTTAATTTGAAAAAAAGTTGCATATTTGCACTCAATTTTCGAATGGTAAACTTCCTTTAACACCACAACAAAGTGTATACAATTGAAATAGAGGAAGAGAACACCTGCCCGATCAGACAAATGACTACATGTTATTTACTGATTATGGAATTCTGTGAGTATATAAAAATGTTCAGATAGGTTGCTTTAATTTCGTGTTTATGTGTTTGTTTGCACTGCAGTCATAAAAAAAATAGAACGAGCGAATCATTTAGGCTCATTAAGTCATGTACTATTAGCTCGAAATCACTTTGAGGATTATCAGACAACATAAAGAACAACATGTCTACTGTATTTTAATCAACAACAGTTTTCATGATAAGATAAATCTTTAATACTATTTACTACTATAGATATTAATAATAAATATATATTTAATACTTAATTCTTGAAAAAAATGCTAAAATATTTTGTTACTTTTCATAGTACAGACCCTAAACCGTGCTACTACACCACTTGAACGGTACGGTTTGGTACGCTTTTTTCACGGAACGGTACGCTTTGAGAACGGAACGGTTCGTTTTGTGAACGGTACGGTACGCTTTGTGCACGGAACGGTTCGCTTTGTTCACGGAACGGTACGCTTTGTGCACGGAACGGTTCGCTTTGTGCACGGAACGGTACGCTTTGTGGACGGTACGTTTCGTTTCTTGCACGGAACGGTTCGTTTTGTGAACGGTACGCTTTGGGAAACGGTATGCAAATGAAGTTGGCGGAGCCTGTTAGCTTTAATTTTTGATTGGCTACTAAAAATTAATTCATTTCAAATGACTTTTGAAGTACTTAATGCACATATATAATTATATTTCCGCTTTTAACAAATTAATTTCTCGGTTTCAATTTAAACATTAATTTACACTACAGCGGTGATTGAGGAAAAATGAAAAAAAAATGAAAGGAAGAAAAAACATCATCCCACCGATGTCTTTGACATTACGTATAGATATGTATTGATATATATAGAACTCATAAAGATTTCCGTGCTTATTTTTTACGTATATGATGAACCTTCATTTTAAAACGGAAAAAAAATAAATGAAATATTTTTTCCACTTTCAAATAAAGTTGTAAGATAATTAAAAGGAATTAATATATATATCGGGTATATACCTGTTCTATACATATAACGCTACGCACATATGTAACTTATTTTTAATTCATTAATCTATAGAAATAGATATGACTCTTCCTGCTTCACTTTTATTCGTAGTAATTTGATGTGTACATTGCTTTTTATTTTTAAAATAGATCTACCGTTCAAACGTTTGCTTCAGAAGAAAAATAACAGTAAACAAAGTAGATACGAAAATCCGCAGCAGAAACACGAAATCAATACAATAACTTCCGAGTGCTTTCTCGTAACAGAAAACATTCTTTTCACAGACAAGTATTTATGTTTTCAATAATCCTTTCAGTGTATTAAGTAATTATTTCAATAAGTTTTCTTTATTTTATTAAGTTATTCTATTCTTGTAGTCTGTAAAAACGATGTCGTGAATGAGAGAGAGAGAGAGAGAGAGGATAGAGAGAAAGATGCAACCCCTTAATACATTATTTGTAAAGAAAATATTAAATTGTATTTATTCTCATTCTTCGTTTATTTACATCGCTAAAGTCACAATTAATCAGTCTATGATTCTATTTAATCAACCCCTTTACAACTATTGTTCAATGAATAATCCGTTCTCTGTACATGCATGCTGCACGCATGAAATTCTCGTGCATCCCCTGTCAATCAAAATGGTATGACGCTAGGTAAACCGGAAAGTCTGTTTACGCAAGAAGAATTTCTCCTGTTATTTGAAACATTCTTATGGTCAGTTCATAGTTCACACCTGTTTATTGGGTCGCAGCCGGAGGGGCGGGGGGGGGGGGGGGATGCGTGTGTTTAACACACCTTTCAAATTATTTAGTTCTGACCACATCAAGTGTATTTAATCACTCAAATGACATCCAGCAAACTCATCTTCCAGGTTTCACCACAACACTGATTATAGATTTACTTCCTAAATTATCCTTTTTCAGACAAAAATGAAGCATGTATCCATAAATTATAATTTTCTTTTTTTAAAGCACAATTTAAAGTCTCATAAAGTTGCATAAGTATCGCCTTCTAGAGGGGGGGGGGGGGGGGAGTAACAAACATAACTCGAATGGCTTGAAAAAGGATTGATTTTTTTTTATATTTCATTTTATTTAGTAAATTATCTTTTTTCAGACACTAATAAGGATGTTTCCTGTGGATTATTATTTTTTTTAATTTAAAACAACGTACGATTTTGCAGACTTCTAAAGAACTATCGACCAGCTAATACGTATTGCTTTCTACAAGGGGATCGGGATACAGTGTAACAAACCTTATAATATCTTAAATTTTTTCCCACATTTTTTTTTTATTTTTCATGAGATGTATTTTAGAATGAAGTAATATTTATACTGCAGTTTGCACATTTTATTTGCAAGAAATTCGGCTGACGATTTTTGTATATGCAGCGTGAAAGTTTATCACCGATTTATTAGTAAGATTATCATCTCTGTCAGTTCAGTAGAAATATTCACGTTTACCGCATGTACTTTTTTAATCCATATTTTACATGATTACAAATTTTTTAGTGTAAGTAAAACTGCACCAATGATTCGCCTATAGTAAAAATCTTAACGGAATTAATGTGAGAGCCTAATACGGTTCTTCTTTAAATTTTTACTCTAGACAGTTAATATATGTTTTATAATTCTTACAAAATATTTCATTAGTAAAATAACGCATCTGATATAGATTACATAAGAATACATACTTACGACAAAAACGATCTTGTATCCGATAAGATTTAATAATTTAAATGAGCAAAATTAAAATCAAAAGTAGAGACAACCAGGGAATAAATTCATGATAGCGTGTTCTTTCTAAGTGGTATTATAGTCTTATGAACCTATTTTTATGTCAAATATAATTATAGGATTATGAAATATGAATGTACATGTACACATTAAAAGAGGTTTTTTCCCTGGGCACGAGCACAATTATATTGAATTTTGGGACACCTTATAATTTTATTTTAAATATCTGTATAATTAAATTACGATTGTTAAAATAAACTAATATTTCAAAAGAAAATTGATTTAATTTGCTAATATAAAGAATGAAAGACTTCAAAGACGCCGACATCGTTCGAGGTCCACACTGCCCCGTACGTGTTTTGCGGGAACACTCTTGGCCTGTACTGTACGTTTGACCACAAACACAACCAGTTGTCCTAATTTATAGCAAATAAGAAATCGTCTCACACTCTATCTAGTTGTTTTAAAGTTGTAGTTTGCTTCGAGTAGTTTCCTTATTTTCACAGTTGAAGGCCCAGACGCATATGCATGATACTTGATAATGGTGTTTCGAACAGGCAGACAAAACCTCCGTCCTCCTTTCATAGGCGCCGTAGCGAGAAATAAACCAAAATGACTTATTTGGTCATTACATGATTCAAAAATCATTGGGGGCGTGGTTTGCATAATTAACCAAAGAACGGTACGGTTCGATTCTTGCACGGAACGGTACGCTTTGTGGACGGTACGGTACGCTTTGCGCACGGAACGGTTCGCTTTGAGAACGGTACGGTACGCTTTGTGCACGGAACGGTACGCTTTGTTCACGGTACGGTACGCTTTCTGCACGGAACGGTTCGCTTTGTGCACGGAACGGTACGTTTTGTTCACGGTACGGTACGCTTTCTGCACGGAACGGTACGGTTCGTTGTTGAGGTGTAGTAGCACGATTTAGGGTCTGTACAATGAGTTTCCAAATATGATATCGCTGGAAACTTAATAGTGTAATTGTTAAATGCACTGTGCAGGTATTTACCTTTCATTTGAACTGTTTATTCTAAAGTTCCATTGACAAGAACATAAAAACTAAGTATAAATCTGGTTTGCAAAAAGGCTTGAAAAGCAGACAAATAAAAATGAATATTTTAACCACTCGATATTCAAAATATATCAGAATTTTATTTTAATAAAATTTTTCTAGAAAGTAAAATTAATATTGTAAAAATAATAATTCACTCATGATTTTTTTTAATTTTTATGTTTAATTTTTTTCTCGACCAGATGCAGTGAAAATTTTGTTTCGGTCGATACAATCAATATTTATACAAGTGGCCCACGGGTTGAAGCTCTCACCTGTGTCATGATCCTGCTTGTTTCAGTAACAGACATTACTTATGATATATTTTCTCTAAAACTCTCATGTATATTGTGTACCCAACCTATCGCCATGAATTCAATAAGCCAGCTCTATTTACAGGATCATATTAAAACATACTTGAATCTATTTATCTTATGTACCGCATGAAAACCATGCTCTTGCTTATAGAATTGAAGAATCGAAGAAATCACTTGATGTGGCCTTTATCACATACACATCCCAGTTGATTCGATAAGCCTGGGCATGCTTTACGTATGAACAATTTCTAAAAGGAGGTAAATTATTGACACAAGATTGAAAACTCAAGAATATTACATTTAGCAGTCTCGTTTAAAGCCATCATTTCGTAAGATCTATGGTCTATATAATGACCTTGTCAGCAAATACAATACACTATTGAAACAAATGCTAACTGAAGTTTGAGTACTAATTGTTAGTCCATTATTCATACACTGACGACGGATTTGCTTTTATTTCCAGATCATGACATGGAGCACACGACGGATATGAACGGTTGACAGCGGATGCTCACTACTCCATGAACCTGATACCACCTCTGGTGATTGGTAATTCGTGTTTGCTCTGGTCATATTTTGATTTGTTTTATTGACTTTTAATCTTGAATTCTATTCATTATCTCCATATGTTTCATCTACGCTCCACAACGAAAGGTTCCGTGTACTGAATAATTTTCATATTTATGGTTAAGTGGTTTCCAAGGAGGAAATTGGTTCAGTGATTTCTAAGGAGGTAATTGTAAAAAGATGCCACCAAATTTGCACTAAATCATTATTATCTTCGCTTAAAAGAGATTGTGACCCTTTATTTGAAATTAATTCACCGAAACATGCTATTGGCAACTTTTGATATAATGACCCAGTGGTTCTGACCCAGTAGAAGTCAAAGTTGGAAAGGTTTACAAACACACGAACAGACGGAGGATAAATAAAATGTTATCAGATAAAAATTGATTGAGCCTTCACCTAAAACGATATAAAATGAATATATATCAAACAATAAAAATGACAGACGACAAGAATAGTAAAACAATTTGGGATGCCCTGTCCCTCACAAAGGAGAAAGATATGAATCATTAATTAAACACTAACCCTATCTGGAGAGCAGAAGCATTTATTTTGATAGCAATCAATGTGATCGACTGGGCACGGCATTTTCCAGCCAGGAAACACCATAAACGTATTGCCCTGGTTACAGTTATCTCTGGAGGTGCAGGCAGCTACAATTACATGTGATCATAAATATTAAATAAACAGTAGGAGACAATATAAATTTGAATTAACTTTTGAAATCGAAATAAGCATCAGATTACAAGCAACCGTATTTTTTTTATTTTTAATGTTAGGAAAACAGATGATGACCTTCTGAAATAGAATATACAAAAAATTATTTTTCAATAAATATAAGTATACAAAATCCAACTTTAACATGTTCAAGAAATCATTGTCACAATTTAATGTTGAGAAACACAACAGTTCTTGAATAATAACTCTAAAGCAATGATATAGAATTCTGATTGATTCTGATTTTAGTGAATTAATGTATTTTGCAAAATGTGGACCACAACCATTTGACTGGATAAAAATAATTGAAAAAATCATCAAAATTGAGCAAAGATCAAAGGGAAAACAAAAAAAGGGACCAAGAACGAAACGAAGGGTGATAAAAAAAAATCCATGTCTAATCAAACAACTTCCATAGAAGATATAATACAAGGTTTAGATGTCCAAAGTATATTCACAGTAGTCCTCTCTAATTATAATGCTAATATTACACCTTTCTGTCCATGCGCGAATCACGCGTTTTAAGCGGTAAAGTGACTCGCGGTAGCATTCTCTCCAAGACCTATTGAGACTTTTCTGGTAAATATTTTTTTACCATGCTAGTAAATTGTTATGAAGAAAGTCCATTTCTCAGAAATGACCCAAACTCAGCAATAGGATGGGTAAATAAGGATATCCTTTCAGGGAATGAAAATTATTAATATCACATCCCGAATCTACTTCTTTGGAGAGTTGTTTATCTGATGTAGATATAATATGTGTGCCCCTTTTTATCATGTTTTTTTTTTTTTACAAACGAGAGTAAATTATATTTTAGGTATTCAATAATTATATCACAGTCAAGATACACATGTATTGAATTATTTTCTCCGACGATTTTCATCTCAATTAAGAATCGAAGGTTTGAATTTGTCCATTGATGACGTACCTGCTGCTGTTGTTGTTGGGAGAGTTGTTGTACTTGTTTGTGTTACTGGTTTCTGAAAATATTTTTTTGAAAAAGAGTGAAAATTTGGATTCAAAATTTTAAAGCCTCACAATATCAGACGGGCACTTAATTGGAAATTTTAGAATGTTTTTGTTTATATGAATATATATCATACGTTGATATTAAATTAAACAAATCATTCTTAAATGTTCATTGCACCTGTGATGACTGTGTTGACGATAATGCTGTTCCATCTGTTCTCAATACCGTCATGGTCGTCACCTATGATGATTGACAAAAGATTGCTTACCAAGATTTTAAGCATGCTAGGTTTCAATTGTTTAGTAGTTTTAATCTGAGTTATCCAATGCATAGGTCATAATATGAGCGAAATTGTTTTTCATTATAGCAAGCTTCAGGTACAAAATTGGTTTTAAAAAAACTAAACCTAGAAGATATGACAACGTTTCAACGATTTAAATGCAGAAAAAATGAAAAAAAATAAGAAAAGGATATACATTGCACGTTCCTTTACAGCAACCCTTTAACTTACAATTTTAAAGAAATTCATTCAGCGTTAAAAAAAACCATAAAACATAAATTTTAAAGTTCGATACTTCAAGCATTTTGAGAGCTTACCCTTTCTTTGGAACAAAAGCATTTTCCTCTAAAACACTCCATGTGATCCGGTGGACAGGGCATACGGAGGTTGTGAAAAATCCTAAACGTATTATCCTGGTTACAGTCATGTCTGGTGTTGCATTGTGCTACATGTAACGTAAATTCATTTACATTTCTCGTGAAAGAGAGAAAAAAAAATGTCCTTACACTCTATAAAAAATAACAAGAGGTCGATAACACATATCAGTTCAGTATTTAAAAGCTTACTTGTTTGGAGAAGTTGATTTGAATTTTCTATTACTTAAATATGTCATTATGATTATAATAAAGCATGCATACATTGTTTTGCCATGCTTGAAAAGAAGATATTTAAAGATTTTTCCAACATATTACTTGTTCTCCAATTGTGACCCTCCCCCCTCCCCCGAATAAATTCAAATCTTCGCTACTTTCAAATGGTTATATGTCAATTTGACTTCACAATTTTTTTCTGTTCTTGAAAAGATATTTTCTTATATACTCTTATACAAATCTTTGATCCCTCATTGTGGCCACACCCTTCCCCCGGGGATCATGATTTGAACAAACGTGAATCTAAACTACCTGAGGATGCTCACCATATGAGTTTCATCTTTCCCGGCCTCATGGATGTGGAGAAAAAGAATTTCAAAAAGATTTTCTCCTATGTAAAACTTTAATCAACAATTATGGCTCCGCCCTACCAACAGGGGTCATGATTTAACGAGGCCGAGTCTAATTATTTCTGCACTAGGGATTTTGATAATTTTTTGATAATTAATTTTTACTGTTATATTCATTGTTTTAAGATTAAAAAATCGAATGTTTACCACCCCGATTTCTTAGTGGGCTATCTATCTTAAATGTTGTCAAACTTTCTTCAGCGGCATGCATTGCTTACAAAATCCAAAAATGGTGACGTTGTTAGAGCCATTTCAAGGTTCTTTTTCCAATAATTGTCGTAAAATCACATTTCCAGATCAGTAGGAGTTACAAATAATGTTAATTTTGTATTAGAATTAAAATAATTTTTCAAAGATGTACTGTCACACAAATGACTACATGAAATAAAAAAAAGCTGCGCAAAGTGATGCGCATTCGAATTAGACTCGGCCTCGTTAAACACACTTGTGTCTACAGTACCTGAGGATGCTTCAACATTAGTTTTAGCATTCATTGTCGAATGGTCCTTGAGAAGGATTTAAATAAATTTTTCCTTAATATTACTCTTTAAATTTATAGCAGACATTGTGGTCCCGCCCTACCCCAACGGGTTCATGATTTGAACTTATTTGAGTCTACACTTCATGACAATGCTTCTACAGGAGTTTCATCATTCCGGGCCTAAAATTTCCTGAGAAGTTTTGTGCTTAAATATTCTTATGTAAAACTTTCTTCAGACATTGATTCCCCCTACCCTAAGGGGTCCTGATTTGAATAAACTTGAATTTACATACATTACTTAAGGATGCTTCCACGTGAGTGTTATGTTTCACGACGCCAACAACAATGACAACAACAATGACGACAACAATGACGACAGACAACGGACAAAGTTGATCAAAAAAGCCCACTTGAGTCGTTGGCTCAGGTGAGCTAGACTATAGTTTTTATAATTTCATGGTTATGTTAATTTTGACATCAATAACATTTAAGTATGATATACAGCAAATCTCGTTTAGGACGAAGATGTATATAGCGAATTCACAGATATAGCAAAGTGATTTTAGATTCCCAAATATATTAATCAAAGGAATTCCTTATACGGATATGACGAATTATTGGTATAGCGAAGTAATTCTATTGGTCCCTGTGACTTCGTTATAACCGAGTTTTACTGAAGTAACAACTTTAACACTTTGATAAACTATAGGGATATCTTTGACTATTTTAGTTTTCATAAATCATCACTGTCTCAATAATGATGCAAATCGATCAATACATATAACACTTCTAAATTTTGTTCAATTGAGAAAAAAGAAATCATTTGCCTACATCTTCCAGATTAAAATATTTATATCATTTAAAACTGAATTTCCCGACAAAGATCAATTGTTATCTTTAATCCGTTTCTTTTAAAACCTGTATATTCTAAAGACAAGACTATATACATTTCAGATAGGGAGGGATAAATGATGTTTTCATTTTTAAGAAAGTGAGATTATATAAGCATTAAGTACTCTGTATAACGTCCTGCTTCAAAGAATATAAACTGAAATATTTCAAAGCAAAAGAATATATAGGCAGAATCCTTTAAAATCTTCTCCTGAAGAGCGACAAAACCATAATTAGTCAGATATATATACAAACATCCTCATATAGAGGGAATTCACGTTAATCCATATGATGACCCCTTGGGATAGAGTAAGTCATAATGAACGATCAAAGTATTACCAAAAAATAATATAATAGGAAAACTCTTCCTCTCAAGCACACAAAATCCATTATTGTTCATTATTATGGAAGCATTCTAAGGTAGTGTCGATTTCAAATGGTTTTAATCATCCCCCCCCCCCCCTGAGGTAGGGTGGGGTCAAAATGAAAAATCCAACTTAAAGGGGGAATAGCCCTAGAAAGTACATGTAAAAGAGACATGTAAACATCTTTGGTGTAGGTTAAAGTTAATTCAAATCATTTCCAATTCTTCCTCCCTTTGGGGGCAAATGGGGGCTCTTATGCATTTAATCTTTTCAAGTTTGCGTTTTTCCTAGCCACAATGCTCAGGTGAGAGATATGGCCAATGGGCCTCTTGTTTTTCAATCTTATTTTAATTATCTATCCTTGAAAAAGTTTTTTTGTTAAGATTTGAACGAACCCCATCTTCCAGTTATGAAAGACAGATGACGAACAAATTTAATTGATCATTGAACCAAGAAAGCTGAAAGGGGTGTCCTGATATCCTTAAGTTTTATATACTCACAATCTGATGTTGTTTTCTTGTAGTTTTTAACTTTAATTTTTTTCTATACATATTTGGCCTATTATATTGACTTCTGAAAATGATCCTTAAGGTTTCATTTTGAATTTTTTTTCCACAATTATTTTATTGGCTTTTCATTATTTACCACTCATGTCAGTTGAAGAGACTGTCGTTGACGATGGGGGAGATGGTGTCTACAAATAAAACCATATTTTATAATTCAATTTCAAATAAACATTTTTGGGGAAATATGAAGATAACGATAAAAAATATAAAGCACAAACATCAATTTGAGTAATACAAATTTGGAGTGAAGAAAATATATAGACCTCTTACAACTTCAACGATGGGAACAAGTGGTATTTCAATGTGGCTCCTGACATTAAGAGGTTTAAGACATTGATTATTTTTTACTCAATATTGATGTTCAAGTGTTAGTTGTATAACATTTTCTAAGTTACCTTCCTAAATATTCATATTTGAAATTGTTCCTTTTGTTCAATCCACAATTTAAGTACTAGCCTTTTAAATTTTTGTCATCGTTAATTGTAACATTATTCAAAAAAATTCTGCAATGTATATATCGCAGATACAACGATAAAACAAAATAAAATATACCAATTTTTGAAGCAGTGATTACAAAAATGAGGCGCGTTGGTTAAATCTATACTGCATAAAAAAGATTCCTAGGTGCAATTGTTCAGACAAAATTAGATGAAACAACAACATCTTTAAAAAATGTTGAATAATCAATATTACTATTTAGGGGATTATGATCAAATAAAAAGAAAATAATAATAATAATAAAACAACATGAAAATCATACATACCTCCCAAAATATACACTGACAACGTCCGTCAACACAAATGGGAAAAAGGTTATCATCTGTGCAGTTCTTATATCGTTTTGTACCATTGATTTTCATTTCTAGTACTGTGTTTTCAGAAGTACATGTGTGATTCAAGCCTAGGTTTGAATCACAGGCTGCAGGAATTAAATAAAAAAAACATTGTGATAAGTATTGTATTCCATCACTTACCTAATCAGTCATAGATGTACTTGTCACGCGCTAAATTATTCGATGAAAACGTGTTTAGCATTCAACCAAATCACTGTTATTGTTCATACATGTACATACAATCAGTTATTAGTTCCTTATCAAATCATGAAGCTTTCCATTAAAAGGGTCGACGCGGGTTTCCATTGCACAATACATCATATAGTAAAATAAATCGTATTTATTCCTTGAAAGCATTGGCAACAATTTTCACAACATAAATAAAATCAACAAGTTAAAGAAATCACATGCTAAAAACATCACTGGTTTACAATTCTACGTATATTATTATTTTTTTATTTAAAACAATTTTTTCAACCGATAGGCATATCTAGTTCGTTATAACATTAATATTATAGCGTCTGTTTGTGAAGTGCGTTAATTTGAATTTCTTTAAGAGTGGGTCGTAAAAATTATCTAATGCATAAGTACACGATACATGTCAAAGCTCTTGAAATTTTAAAGATAGAAATTTGAGAATCTTACTACAAGACGTATATTTTGGTATCCCTTTAAATATTTTGTAGTACTCCATGAAACAGAAAAAATGTGTTAATTATGCCATTTTGAGATACCCCCCCCCCCCCCTCTGGAAACCAGACCGTAGAATTTTGTGGTTCAGTTAAATAATGTACAACATAATATTAGTAATCACACATTATAATTTGCGCAAAAAAGTAATTTAAGATTTTGCATGATTTTCTTTTAAGAAGAGAGTTAGACAGTTTTCAAACTAATCCTGTTTTTGAGACGCTCCCCACAAATACACAGATGGTAGATTTTCCCTAAACATGAATGCACACTGAAGTAAATGCAAGTTACAAATGCTATGAAATAAAGAAGATTCTTATTGTAGTTTATAAACAAAAAACCTCAGTCGGTTCCCTTATCCTTTCTTCTTCTCTGAGCTCATTTGCTCAAATTACATTAAGATGATGTAAAGAGTATTAATTTCATCAGATTGAAAATAAGATGTGTTTGTGGAACATTGATGCCCCTGTATGAAGCTTTTGGCAAGGGTTGAAATTTAAAAAAAAATGGTCAAAATTTTTAATACTCTACGGTGGCTGGTATAGGACATGGTATGAAATTTTTTTTATTAATTCGTGGCCACGAAATAAAATTCGTGGGAACGAAATAAAAATTCGTGGCTACGAAATAAAAATTCGTGGGAACGAAATAAAATTGTGGCCACGAAATAAAATTCGTGGGAACGAAATAAAAATTCGTGGCCACGAAATAAAAATTCGTGGGAACGAAATAAAATTCGTGGATACGAAATAAAATTCGTGGCCACGAAATAAAATTCGTGGCCACAAAATAAAATTCGTGGCCACAAAATAAAATTCGTGGCAACGAAATAAAAATTCGTGGCAACGAAATAAAAATTCGTGGCCACGAAATAAATTTTCTGCTATATATATTTAGCTTCTTCTCTTGTATTCATTCAAGATGAACGGACTTATTATTATCATTCAATTAGACTGAGCCAAATAGATTCATGGGTTATGGGTATTGAATAATAAGCCTGAACCATTATTTACTATTGAAATTTGATTTTTGCCAGTAACTTGCATGAAGAGCTGATGTACGAATAAATAGTACTTATCAATACTGATCTTACTAGTTCATCGCAATTTTTCCCTTAACAATTACATGTACCTTTATTGAAGTAAACACATTTTCATTTGTATTAAACAGTTGAGTTTTATGTGAAAACAATCATGACAATATATGAATATTGCTCTAATTTTTAAGAGGCCACGTTCCCGATAATAGGGGCCTACTCTGCCACTAATTGTTAAATAAATAAACATTGAGTGTTTGACGAAAAAAGCCTTACAAGTACATTCTATTTATTGAAACATCTAGCAATAAATGTGGGAAATACATTAAAAAATGCACTAGACATAATCTTAGCTATTGTAAATAACATGTATTCTCAGATTTTTGTCTGCAGATCCGCGCGCGCGTCTATGGACACATCTAAATTACGAACCCGATCTGTCAATACACTAGATTCTTTATCTTTTATTTCGTGGCCACGAATTTTATTTCGTGGCCACGAATTTTTATTTCGTGGCCACGAATTTTTATTTCGTGGCCACGAATTAATAAAAAAAAAAAATCTCATACCATGTCCTATACCAGCCACCGTAATACTCTCAAAGAAGGACTTCTCACAAGGATTTACACCTGTGAAAAATAAAAGTCACTCCCAAACAAAAAAAACTATAGTTAACTATTGTTCACTATCGTAAACTTAAGTTTTTCAAAGTGTCAAAGTTTTCGCCAATTTTTTTAAAGTGTCTAAGTTTTCTCCAACGTTTTTCAAAGTGTCAAAGTTTTCGCCAAAGTTTTTCAAAGTGTCAAGATATTCGATAATTTTTTCAAAAGTTTCAAAGTTTTCGCCAAAGTTTTCAGAGTGTTTAAGTAATAACTATAATTAACTATAATATCAAACTATAGTTAACCCACTCAAAATTTATTAGCAAGATTTACTTTTTGCGGACAAACAAAGAGATAAATAGACAAACAGGCAGACACACAGGCGAATGGACAGGGCAAAAACTATAAACCGCCTAATTTTTTTTTTTATAACGGGGGCATAAAATTAAGCGTATGATATTTTGTTTCAAATCTTTTACAGCTGTAATTCTTAAATAATAAAATGTATTTAGTGCATCTAAATTCAAAGTTAGAGTAGAAACTTGTAATCAAAAAGTTATAATGATGTAAATAAGACTATTTTCATGTACATGTAGGTGCATGAACTGTATTTGATGAAAACGCAAAACATTCTACATGTATGCATGTCGGAAGTGACCTGCGCCCAAGATTTATGTATACTAGTAATTGACACTGTTTCAAATGTGGCTTAAACTTTAGCTGAAAATTGTAATGTTATTATACGCAATTTAATTCATTTTTTAGTGACTTTTTGATACTTTATACATTGAACAAACTTGATACTTTGCATGAACGACATTTTTTTTTAATTTAAAAGGAATCGCAATCATATAGTAAACGCCATCATTACACACAAAATGTATTTATTTGTCAATTCTGATTAATATTCATGTACGAGGGTCATTCAAAAAGTTCGTAGACTTTTGTCCTAACTTTTTTATTTAACGTCATATAAAATCCAAATTCGGTAAACATATTTTAACAACAATTTCAAATAATTTGAGTTAAAAAATTGGAAAATATTTTCATATTCATACAAATTATCAAGGATTTAGAACAACAAAAATGGGGTCACGGAGCAACGTCAAATTAAGTAATTTACTAACTTTCACTTTATAGATTCTATAGCCAAAACTCGAATAAATGAAGCTAAAACAAAGTAAGATTTATATGTTTAAATTCAATCTTGCTTTATCATTTAAGATGCTATCAGATAGTGTAATATATCGCTCCATTTAAAAGATATCAGTTTCTAAATACATATGGACTTGATTAAAAAAGGCAAAAGAATTATGACGTTGGAGGACATCACAGAGCAGCGAGTAGCTATAAAATTTTGCCTTGCATTCGGGAAACTTCGTAAACAAACTTTTAAAAATCTGTATAAACCAGGAAATTTATGAAAAATACGCCAGATATTTGTATAAAATGGAAAATACAATTTTTGAGTTCTAGGGAGTTCATAAATCAGACGATGGATGATATTCAAAGAAACAGGTTAAAGTTAAAAATCTTGTCAAAAGAGTTAGGGACTTAATAAAACGTGATATGTGCTTCACTGTTGCAGAACTAGTCGAGTTCCGCAGTAGGCCTAAGGAATTTGAAAAGAATAACAATCTCGTACAAGCTATTTGCACAATTGTTAGCAAACTAGGTACAATGAAGCGCATTGAAGTGGTAAAATTTTCCGTTCGAATGGAACGTTTTGAGCTATCTTTAGAACGTTTATTGTCATCTTTTGACACGCCCATTTCTTTAGAAATGGATAAAACGGTCTATTTGTTTTTCCGAATACCTGTAGAACAGGTTTTCCGTAAATATAATAGCCAATGAAATTGACGACCTAAATAAATACCGAGTAAACACGTGTTCGACCGAAACATGTGTTGTGGTAACTTCAATAGAAATGATAAGTTCAAAAATATGTACATTTTCGTTGCAATTTGTGTTTTACAGAAGCGGAGAGTCTGTAACTCTCTATTCTAATTCTTTTAAAGCTCCATTTCAGTGTAACTCATATTGCTTGTCGCGAAGAATGGGGTGTCCTAAAACATTACGAGGAATATTTCTTTCTCGTTTCTAAAAATATGGGCGTGTCATTATGTTGTAATTGACGTTCAAAACATGACTCAGAACCTTTCGTCCAAACGGAAAATTTTACCACTCCAATGCGCTTCATTGTATCAAGTGTTATGGATATGTTTTTTGAATGGAGAAGATGCTACAAACTGTCTATGAAATGAAAAAGCAGAGCAATTATGAGAAACTTTCTCGACGTTGTTTTTGACGTTACAATTTTAGTTAACCGTGATCCGTGGTAACAAAACATGTTGCTTTAAAAATTGGCTAGCAAGATTTCAATTTAATCAAATGGAATGAAACTTCACGAATCGACAAAGAAAATGTTTTTTATTTATGAAAATGTGTTGATCTATAATCTTCTAATAATATTATGACGATGAGGAATATTGTCTACGAATTTTTGAATGACCTTCGTATATTTTTAAAACTATACATGAATATGAATGTGCAATATCTAACGATTTTAATATATAATTAAAAAGGAAATTGGTTGATTTTATGACAATTATGCTAGCAAAATATGCATTGTAATGTGACCAGAAATATGCACTACTTGTGATTGGCAATTTAAAATTAAAAACAGCATTATTTGGTTCAGTTTACACATTATTTGAATATAAATAAAATAATTAAAACTTACCTGGATTGAGTTTACATTTACACATTCCGTTGTCACATACTTTCACTTGGTAATGATTACATTTGAGGTGTCTACAGGTGGATGTGTCACTGCCTCCACAGAAGTCTGGAATAGCTAGACATTGACAGGTGTTGTTCCCGCATATACTCACTTCCCCCACGGAAACGTCGCATGTTTTGTGTCCACAATCTGCATCACCACTTTTGCAATAGTCTAAAGGTTTACATGTACAGGTTCTACCATCACAGAATTTCTTCTCTCCTGGTCTACATCTCAGATGGAAACATTTAGTCACATCGTGTCCAGAGCAGGTATCAGGGACATACGCACAATAGCAATGATTAAATCCATTACACTTAGCAGTAAACCCCGTGGTACATGTTGCATCTAGATACGCACAGTATAAATGATTTTCTTTTGGGCAGTAATCATGACTCTCGCAAACGCATTGGCCATCAACACAAAATCCCTTTTCGGGGCAGTTTTTACATTCACTGTCTTGATTGCAAAAACACTCGCATCTGTCATTCGAATTGCACCTCTTTGATTCGTCATGCAGGCAGTGGAAATTTTTGAGACAATAATATTGATTTCCTCCAGGGCAATAGTTATTAGACTCACAGACACATTGTTCGTTAATACAGAAACCTTGCTCTGGACAGTTTTGACAATGACTGTCCTGGCTGCAGTAGCACTCACATTTGTTATGCCCGTTACATCTTGTCAGTTCATTATGCGGACAGTGTAAGGGTGAACAAGGGTAATCTGTATTGTCACAAAAGTCTGCAGGATAACAAAGACAACCATGATTATCAGTAGTGCTATGACTTAAGCATTCAAACTTTCCTGAAGGACACAAATGATGGCAGTGATCTAAAATTTAAACAAGAAGAAAAGAATGAAATAATTAGGTAAAGTTAGACCTAGTTCTAGTTATTCAAATTTTAATCTTATTTAACGTCAATGCTATTTTAAAAGACTAATGCCTAGAAGGATTAAGTTTTTTGATTCACGTTCACATAACAAAAATGACTACTAGCCGTTAGATAAGAAAAGGTTTTCCCTGTGTATACGTATCTTTCGGTCATATATCATTAAAGTTTTATCATTTGCAATTGAAAAGAAACTTCTCAAAAATATATAGATAAATAAGTACTTACTGGTATAACAAAGACTTAAAGCATGATTTGTAGCTAAAGGGAAAAATAAAAGATAAATGAAAAAATAATAATGAGAATCAAGTCAAATCAGGAAGAATGTTTATTATTATTCTTCGATAATAAACAAAGAAAAAGGGTGATCATCATAACATACTTTAAAGTAAATGGAAAATAAAGGTATACATGTATAAACAGAATATATGCCTTTTCATATTTTTTTTTACACATTTTATAATAAACTGTTCATTTTAATTTTGATATGTAAAAAAATGATAATAATCTTCATTTAAAACTTATAATTATTTGTAAAATAATTCCACACTTTGCAAATCGTAATTTATACGAAGTTGTTCATAATGATAACGTAAACTTTGAGCAATATCAATAAATGCCACAAGAATTCAAAACGTAGAAGAACATACATGTGCATGGATTTCCTTGTTACAAATAATAACAAGTATATAGTTCAAGAATGGGAATCAGACGGAAATGCAGGTGTTTTTATTATGCAAGTGAATATATTTATCAGAAATGATGTTTATAATATGATTCTACTTACTTGATAGAAGCAATAAGATCTTGAGAATGTTGTACATTTCCATTTGAGGATATTCTTTAGATGTCATACATTGATTTAGGTCATTCGAATCGGGATTTATGTAATGGACGTGTCCAAGTGCTTGATAAGGAACATTACTAATGGAAGAAATCAGGTCGCCGAAAATGAAGTTTTGGAAAAGTTATAGCATTGATCAATTTATCATTTATCTTGTATGAATAGTAAATATGTAAAGATAGAATTATATATCGCCGTGGGGTCAACATCCTCTGTGGAAATGTTAGCGAGACGCAAATTTAGCGATTTGTCCTTAAGAATGTGTAATTTAGATCATGATAGTAAAAATGTTTTATTTATTCTATTTTTATCAATTTAGGTCATATAAATATATCATGTATGCCTTTCTTTGTTTTGAAATAATATATATACATATTCATAAAGTATTCCCGTATCTTTTTGGTAACCAGAGGTACATACTTCATTGATACAATAGTTGAAGCATTCTTTGGAAAAATCGTAAAGATCTAATTTGGGGACTTTTCTGTACGTTTATCTGTTGCGACATTATTGCTGGGTTTCTTGAATGTTTAGTTTGCTGAACTACTCTGCATACTGTGACATAATTGGGTCAGTGTTGTTGAAATACTGTAGAAGTACCTTTATCCGCGTGGTGTTAATTAACGCTATGTACGCGGTCACAAATTTTCCGCGGAAAATAGTCCCATCGTACTAAATTCAAACATAGGGCATATAAGGAGACCCTCAAGATATCTGCGTATTTTTTTATCAGCGGGTTTAACAGAAAAAGAGATTCCGCGAAATTATGACCCAGTTGAAAAAAGTACGTTTACAGTACCATTATTCCTGGAAAATGGGGAAAACGTTGATATGTTCAAATAGAAGATTATTTTGATGTATATAAATGCAAGATGTTGAGATTTTACAGGTTTAGAAAGAAACACTGAAAGCTTTTAATAGATTGATAGAAAGTTTAACTATAATTGGTTCTTCATGTATGCATAGAATAGGCTTTCGGAATTACTTTAAAAATGAAATCTTGAAATCGTGCTTGAATAAGAAAAAAAAAGCATTGTCCAAAACTAACTACAAACGGAGTACTTGCTGCTCATACTTCATGAACATGCACGCGTAAATTGCTAGATAGTGCGAAGTACTACGAGGCTTGTCCGGAAAAATCGTGCACAAAGTGTTTTTCAAGAAAAGTAATGGGCGCATCAATCTGAAATTTTCAGGTAATGTTTATTAATCATATTTTACGTGCATCATTATTATACAATTATTGCTGTGTTTTGAGGTCAATACAATGATTTAGCCATCTGAGTAGTACAATATTCACCGAGCCCGGAGGGCGAGGTGAATATTGTACTACGAAGATGGCTAAATCATTGTATTGACCGAAAAAAACAGCAATAATTGTTTTATCATATGATTCACTAATAAAATGATAAAACCCATTACTTGTTTGCATTTAATTAAGTCCTATCCAAATACAATTAAGAGAAGCAGAATTAAAATGATAATCAACCTTACCGGTCTTATTTATTTATTTTTTTAAAGTTTTTTTTTATCAATTTTAGTTGCCATGAAAAAAAAAATATGTCAGTTTTTTTAGGATAGATTTATAAAGGAAGGATTATTATCAGGGAAAACTGACTGCCAAAAAAGTAAATATTGTTGTTCAGTAAAAGTGTCGGAGGGGTGTCTCTGCATCCCCTCTTACCACCTTCACCCGAAAATATATATTCGTTTGTTTTGTTCACATAAAAAAAAAGTCATAGTAGTTTAAATGGCTTTCCAAAACAATTTGTATCAATTTGGAATTTCCCGATCTATTTTTAGATCAATGTAGAGGAAATAAATCCTTGTATTGACCTGGAACGTCACGTGCAGGTCAATACAACGTAGTATTTTTCTAACATAGTTGGATCTCAGCCAATCAGAGAGGTGGTAATTATTCAATCATATAATAATATTTGGTAATCTATAGACAATAATAAAAGATTTAATTATGCTTGAATGTACACAGGGTACGGTCCTACTGCACACGGTCAAATAACCAAGGTTTTATTAGAGAATACACAAGTATTAATAATAAAAGTTTTAAATACATAAAATTGGGATAAATATTATATTTAGTAGATTCCACAATCTAATTTGTCGTCTTTTTAAAATTTTCAGTGCATTTAGCAAATTTTTGACAGTTTCCCGAGCATTCGAAATTGGAAAGTGGTAAAAACAATAAAAAAAATGGCAACCTTTGATGACGTTACGGTGCGTAAGTGCATTTTTTTGATTCGAGTCCCCGGGTAGTACGAAATATACGGACAAACATATGCAAAAGCAAAAAACGTTGTCACTGCTGACCGTCAATATACGATTGTCTATAAGTTGAATTATGGTGTGAATATTGTCCGTAACTTACTTAAAAATCTTCAGAAGATAGTATGTGTGTGCCATATTGGTACCTTAACTGCTTAGGTAGACCTAAGTATGTGCATCGATGAAATTTATAAATGTAAGTGGGACTTATCCAACTTTATTTTTAGCAAAGATGAAACATGCTTTGGAAACTTTGACGTTATCATCCGTGCGAAGTAAGGCGATACAATACTTAACCTAACGTACTCTTTAGATTAAAATAGAAACTGACAAGGCCCTACATGTGTCTACAGTGTGTCCTTAACAAAGGATCACTTTTGTTCTTGAACTTTGATCAGGTAGCTATCAAGTATACTGATGTTATGTAGAAATTTATTATATGTCTATGTATACACTTTTCTCTGGTTAAGCAGAAATGGTATTTCTTTTGAAAAAAAGAAAGAAATAGTCTTTCACCTAAGGAAACTCAAAATCTAAGGAAATATTCATCCAGCGCACTTCATCAACATATCAAAACATCTGCATTTTTCTAACTAAATTTTTTTAGTCTCGGTAATTTTACCTACTGTAATATAAAAAGTAGGGAGTCAGTTGGTCAAAAATATTAAATATAATACATCAAACTATATGGAAAATGAGCGTAACAATTTATCATGAATTTGACCTTGATACTAGCTTAATGATATCTAAATTCTGGGGTTCTCCCGGGCAATAAGTATCGTTTTCTTTAAAAAATGAGGTGGGAGGGGTACGACTTACCTGACAAACCAATAAGACAGGGAAATTGTTCAGTTGTAAGTTGAAAAAAAGTTACCTTGAATTTTAATCTTAACATTTAACATTCACCTTCAACCTCTACACATATCCCTTATCTCAGTAGTAAATAAAACAGTAATATGTATATTGAAACGTGCTCATACCAAATTAAGTGATGAGAGACAGAGAGCTAAGTAGACAGACAAACAAATGTTTGGCTTGCTGAACTTTAAGTACATGTAGCTTGTACCCTTTTTGCTGTTTCCTAATTAAATCAAAGAAATTGATATAATGCTGAGTCTACTGTGTCTCAAATAGGTCAGTGTTATTAAAATAAATTTGTTACTGGAAAATGCCAAAAAATGTTGAAATATTTGAATACATGTAGAGGATGTACGTAAATGCAAGACGTTGTTGAGTTATTGCGGGTTTAGAAAGAAACTCTTAAAGCTAACATAAATTGATAAGATAAAAAGATTAACTCTAAATATGTCTTCCTGTATGCATAGTAATGGCTTTCGGCTTCACTTGAGAAATGTTTCCAATACTTCATGTGTTAATTGCTAAATAGTGCGAAGGACTAATGTTTGTAATTCTAGAATTGTACTTTTTTATTACAATGCCGAATTTAATAGGAAATTATCTCCATATTCACTCGAAGTCTCATTGGCATTTTTAAACTTGATTTTGCTGTTTTATTATAGTAGTATTTTTGACTATTTTCTCTGTATAATCATTCCTCTAAACTAATGAAGGAACTTCAGAGTGATCTATTGAATTGCGGGTCAATGGTTTGAAAATTTCGGACCGGCAATCTATTGGAACAACAGTACCAATAAACGCACACACCATTATACATGTATAAGGTAAAAAAAAAACCCAGACTAATTAATCAATAGACCAGAGTGTTTTCCCTCGATTCCCCGCTTTCATATGAATGTCCTAATATATATCATTCAAAAGTAATCACAGTTAACATTCTTATTTTTTTAAATCAGGTAAAACTGAAATCAAAAGCATTAAACATGAAGGTCAATTTTAAGAGATCAAAACTCAAGGCATGTTCCGAAGCATCTTGTGGCATATCAAGTATAAAAGCCCTGTCTTGTCTCAATCTAAAGCTGTAAGGAACACGGTTATTAAGGGATTCCATGTTCCCCGCTGAAGTGAAAAAAAGAAGAGAATGTGCTGTCCCGGGAGGGAGGGGGAATAGAGAGAGTTGTGCCACTTTAAGAAGGGCAGGAGGGGCATAAGGAGTAATCAAACGTAATTTAAAAAAAAAATAGCACATAGGGAGTTTTGGTAAAATGCCATTGCAAAAGCTTTAACATTCTCGCATGGAAACGAAAGTGTTAAAACAGAAAGAATTTTCAAACTTATGGCCTTGACTTTTTGAAATCAAAATACTAAAAAATACTAAAAAATGGTATATTTTTGTCTTTGAACATTTGGCAGGTAGCTATGAGGGGTGATCAAAAAGTTCGCGATCTAATTGAATAACTTCCATAACAGAAATGATTTAAAAATTAATCCTCTCCGATTTAATGCAAATCTGTAACTGTTCTGCGCATGCGCAAATCACGTGATATAGGCAGTCACGTGACCCCCTCCGTAGCTTTCTGTCACAAAAGCTGAAAGATTTTTCTGAGTTTTATATATCTCTCCATGTAAGTTAATTTTTATAACAAGAACAGTTTATTTGTCAGAAATTGTCAAATCTCGGCAACGGAATTGGTGAATAAGAATATCCTTTCCAAAAATAAGCATGGCGACCATCAAAACCCAAATCCTTTGTCTCGGAAGAGACGTTTATTCAAGGTGGATAGAGAATGGGTGCCTTCTTCTTATCATATCTAATATGTTTTAAATCTAAAGTAAACGATATCTTAGGTATTTAATATTATATTTTTGTTAAAATATTCAACTATTTTTCAAATTGTAAATTTGACGTCTTTGATAGCAAATTGCTTAATTAAAAACACACCTCCTTTTAAACTTGTTTTCATTGGGCAACATAACAAATATCATTGTTAACCATCTGCCTTCCTTCACTAAAACAAACAATCCAATCACAGATTTAATTGATAGGAAGTCATTTGTCTTAATAAACTTTGTACAAATTATTATACGTTACTTTCAAGGGATTTTAAGATGTACAATAAAATTCACAATCGTTTTTTAAAACACTTCGACTGAGACAGCCATTTTTTGTCACAAGTGACCTACATAGTGATGTCATTTTCACATTGTGACATCGCAAACAAGGAGCAAAACTTTATTCAGCATATGCTATTTGTAGAAATTGTGTATGGCTTTGTGTGTACCATATTATTTTCTAATCTGAATTGTGATTTTGTAGATATAGAAAGAGTTTGCGAACTTTTTGATCACCCCTCGTATAATACTATGTAGAAATTCATGTATCGAACCGTAATTTCCTATCGTTTTAAATTCATCCAATATATAACGAAACAGCGGTTATTCTCCAGTTACACTGTAATACCCATGCTACCATGCGACGTATATAGCAAAAACCTGTCAAAGTCGAGTTCTGAGTTTGTAACAGTAAATTCATCCATGCATGTAAAGTACTCAAACACAAAGAAATCAGTATAAAAGTATGTCGTATGAGGAGACTTTCTTTTATACATTGACAAAAACACAAAATTCTACTTTCAGTATTTAACTTTTTAAGAATTTTTTTTGAATTTTCATTACATAAAATACCATGATCAAGGTATTTGTAATACCTTGATAAAGCTATATAGCTTTATCAAGCTATAAACCTTTATCAGGGTATTTAATGGACCTGCTTGTAGCAAATACACTGAATAAATACCAGTTTGCTTGTTGTTCCTCTCGAAATTTTTTTTATTTTTTACTCGTATGTAGACGCCACCATTTGCTGGTAGAGGGCTGCAAATTTTGTTTTCCATCTATAGTGTTTGTTAAGAAATGCGCGCAGCATGTAGGTATTCTCACAAAATATGTGATTGTATTAATTGCTCCTAACTTGGCTGAAATATGTTTCGGTTTAGATTTGATGTTAGTTAAGTGCTTGTTATTACTGACTGTATTGTGTTATGTTACATTATTTAAGCCTCCATGTTGTGTGCCTTCTACTTGATTAATGTTGCTTAAAGACTACATTTAAAATCCTGCAAAAGATATTTCCCAATGAATATTCTTAAAATAACTCTTAGAGAAATAAAATAAGTATCTTTTCGTAGTTCTTGAATCATAATTTTCATTTCAATTTATTAAGGATTCAAATAAATTGCAACAGAATTTCTGAAAAATGAAAATAAGACAAATTATCACATATTCTGAATGTATATATTTTTTGCATTTCCGTTAATAAACAACACAGCAATATCTATGCAAAAAAAAACTTTAATTTCCGTTGATATTGATTTCTTTTCTGACATTCATGTTCGTAAATACACTCGTTTTTCAATGCTTCTTCCGATACATATGTCTAAATTACAGTTTACATGCCAATATGAAACAAAAAATTATACAATCTGGTTAAAAAACAAAGTTCTTTCACTTGAATATGCTGAAAAGTAACAACAACATCATAATTCCAAGGGACAGCTTGACACATTCAAATGAACCTGAAAAGAGAATTAAAAATAAATACCCAATCAAGACTCAAGAATATATTTGACCGTTGATTCAAGAAAAGAATATTGCTTAGTATTACAGTATCAAAAAGACTACTGATTACAAAGTTATTTTAGTTTTCCCCGACTTATTTAACCTGTTTTCACTTATTCGACTTATTGCAGAATTAAATAGAAAAAATATGTTGCCTGTTTATACAGCTAAGCAAGATGATAATCTTTAATTAAAAACGTAATATGAATCCAAATTTACTCAATAATGCAATTACCTAATTTGTTCTCAAAAGTTCTCTTTCGTGTGTAAAAAATTATAAAGTACGTAATTTAACTTAAATAATGGAAACTTTAACTGAATTTCATCCTAGTTATTAATTTGAATTCACACGTATAAGAACGGAATGCTTATGCTTCTTGTTTTAATAGTAACTTTTTAACATTTGATGAAAATATTACCTTTGAAAATAGATTTAAAAAATGGTAAAAAAACAAAGGATATTTTTTAAAATAAAATTTGTTAATTATGAGACTGTATGCCCATAAAAGATATTAAGAGTAAAATGTGGAAGTCATTACATTTAGAGAGGTATGAAATGATTCATTTTGTGCATACCAATACCAAAGAAAGTGTTTTGATCTGCTTTTCATATTTGAATTTGATTTTTGGTGTCTTTGACATACTTGAAAACAATGACGTCATCATTAAAAGTAAAATTAAACTTTAATAATTCAGAATTGTTGATGAGTGATGAAGACCTAGATATCGATAAGAACATAGAAGTATAATATATTTATGCTAAAAAATACTTATAGTTTTTTTCGTACTTCTTATACTACTACTTTAACAAGAATTAATCATCACAATAATACCAAGCTTACTTCCAGTTTTACTGGCCATATTCTTATATTCAGAGGGATGGTCAACTACTCTTAATTTGCCGACAACGTTCTTCCTCTGAATCGCAGTATCTACAAGATTCCTTCTCCCAAGTCGTGTATCCCTTCTTCGTCTGGTTGATGTGCATATTTTCTAAGTGGAAATACGATTTCACAAAAAACAATTGATTTGAAGTGCAAAATAGATTCTTTGTATTTAGACGACGTAATAGTTACATGAAGATGAAAGGTCGAATTTTAAGATGTTCATAGCAGTTTCACTACATATTTTACCAATCCCCTTTCATAACTCCTCACAAAATTATTAACAGCAACGAAGGAGGAACTTCAGAACTACTGTACAAAAATTGCAAGAGATTTTTTTATCACTAAAAGAGTTAAAGAGAATTTAAAATAAATAAATTATACTAATGTCAATAACAGCTAAAAATCGACCTTTCAACTTAAAATAAATTATATGTCAAATAAATTGATGTACATTTATGTAAAATACCCTACGGTTAATTAGATTACGAGGCTTATTTACATAAAAAGATGAGTTTTCGTTAGTTATAATGAAATAGTTTTGTCTTCTGAAAATCTATTTTCTTAGAAAAAAAATCTGATTGTACAAAAAGTTGTACAATTATTTCAAAATTGATATTAAAGTTTTTGATTGAAAAAAAAACAGTGTATCCATCAAGTTTTCTGAAGATCAAGGCTGAAGCAATTTCAATGAATGAATTGATGAACAGTATAATATACAGATATTTAATGCCTGAGCAGTCAATAAACAAGAAACAAGAAAAAATACTGTTCAGGCATTAAATATCTGTTTTATTACCTGATATTATTTTCCGCATTCAGTGTTCACAATTGAAAATTACAATAACAGAAGGTTTCTGTACTATTATGAATTCAAATCATTGTAAATAAATACCTAGATATGGTGCATCCTACCATTGAAATCTTATATTTTTTTCAATGTTTATCAAAAGTTAAAAAATCATTGTTTACTATGTCTGTGCAATGTTACATATAAATTAAAAACCCACATCGGTTTTACTAGCAGCAAGTTAATAGATTTCAGTATATTGACCGACATTCAATAGATCGGTTTCAAGAGATACGAAAAATTGGAAACCAATACAGAAAAGATAAAAATATTAAATCTCTAATAAAAGACAAAAACTTATTTTATCAGGTAATAAAATATTTTATATAATTTGTAAATGCAAAGAATGATGTGACTTGCGATCCTTGGTAAATTGACAAAGAATTGAATGTCCAAATTTTACTCTAACTTTTGCATGCATCTTATCACTCATGTGTATACCATAATGGAATACTACACGATATAAACTTTTATCCAATCGAAGAACTTGTTACAACAAGAATTAAATTAATTTCGAATATGATACAACCGTGTAACATAAAAATTGACCTAGAGGTTGGCAGCGACAGATCTAGAATTATATCTCTCTTAGTCCTTTAAGATTGAATATGCGCTAGACTTCACTTACCTTTAGAGAATTCTCTGGGAAAACACCAACTTCACAAGATATAGTAATGAAATTACTTTCTTCAAACTTGAACCCATACATTTTTGCAGCAATGGTATTATTTTTGTTGTTGTATGGATTTATTGAGTCTAGTAATTCTTTTTGCACATTGCATCCATTTCCATTCTTACTTTAAAAGAAATATTTTTGCATATAAATATACGCAAAATATATATTAATCAATTTATTAAATATTATATATATATATATATATATATATATATATATATATATATATATATATATATATATATATATATATATATATATATATATATATAGTCATTCTTAAATTTGATGAAATTAAAATATCATGAATACATTTTTTAAAATCGTAGAATATTGACTTAAATCGCTGTATTTATTTAAGAATAATCTTTGAAACACCAACATTTTTATGTTAATCAAATTGACATCAAAGCCTTTGTATAAAATTGTATAAAATTAAAAATCAAGAGAATGAAAGCTCAGAAGAGACTTGTAACCCACGAGCCCTTAGAATTTCCTATTCCTTTAATACAAACAATCTAACTATATTGTTTACCTTATTAAAAATAACACTTGATATTTTCAGAAGATGGCTTTTTTAATGCTCGAAGCACAAAATTAAAGCTTATAAAATTGTAAGGCGGGAAATAAATGTCATTCTTTTCTTACTTCGTTTCATCCCACAGAGGGAATGTTAATCAAATTGACATCAAAGCCTTTGTATAAAATTGTATAAAATTAAAAATCAAGAGAATGAAAACTGAGAAGAGACTAGTAACCCACGAGCCCTTAGAATTTCCAATTCCTTTAATACAAACAATCTAACTACATTGTTTACGGTATTAAAAATAGCATTTGATATTTTCAAAAGATGGCTTTTTTAATACTTGAAGCACAAAATTAAAGCTTATAAAAGTCAAGGCGGGAAATAAATGTCATTTTTTCTTACTTCGTTTCATCCCACAGAGGGACCTGCTTATCGGATTTCCCAGGGACAACTGTTCCTGCGTACGCTGTACAAGAGTTAGGTATCACTTTGTACTTAGAGACTGAAAATAATTGTTGAGATACAAATGTTAAAAATATTACATTATTTTTCTTTGCATTATTGAAAACGACTTTTTAAAATGAAATAATTGGGCTTGATTTAAGAGTTAATTAGAAAGAAAAATCCTTCAATATAAAATTAGCTACAAAGCTCAGCATACAATTTCTTTACATGAGTGAGCATTTCATGGTACCAAAGATATTCTATAGTATATGTATCCTGAAGAATCTAGATTATCAATTTGACAGAGTAGAAAATATTAATGAAACCTCTTGTGTTCTCCTCGACTTTGATTCCATACTATCAAACTATGTCTGCTCAACAGACAATTTTGACGCCGTAGAATTCAACAGATATAACAAAAATCTCATGAGAAAAAAAAAAGAAGATAAAAACAGATCTAAGCGTCAATGAAATATTCTGCATATTTAAAAATTATTTTTTTTCTTTTTTCATTTTTCTTATACATTTTAAATTCAGCAATGGATATAATAATTTAAAACCAATTGTGAACTTCTTAGAAATTTTTATCACGAAAAAGCATTTTTAGATACCAATGTTTATTAACATGATATGAAAATAGAAGTGATTTCTGGAGCTTTGTAAAGAACCATGAAGCACATTAAGAGGCATATAATGAAAATTGTTGCATGAAAATATTTGATTTTCAAGCTAAATTTAAAGATTTTTTGAATAAAATTATAAATTAAAGAGTTGTCCTTCCTGGTTGAGGGTCGGAGTCCCTTAAGCAAACATTTTTATGTTAGTTAAGTACAAACAAATATAAGTTTCAGTTAACAAAAAACTAAAGTTTATGAGTTTTGGATGTCATGACTTACTCAATTCGTACATACCTCCAGTATATATAAGAAACATAAAGAATTCATCTCCAATATAGATCTCACTGATATCAGGAGCTTTAATGTTCTCTGTTGCCTTAAAGCGCATCTCAACAGGAAACACCTCTTTGTGGTTGTCGGGTAGTTTGTGGGGCCTAAAATTAAACTTCATCATCATTATAACTAGGATATTATATTACAGAGACATTGTATCTTTAAAACATTTTGAATTAATGTTTTGAGTCAAAATCTTATATATGATACGTACCCAGATGCATGCATATGTTAAATGATTGCATGACCTTTTTTGAAAAGTCTTAGGAAATCAAAAGAGCACTAAGAAAATTACCTAGTTGATTTAACTAGTGTGCCTAGTAAAGCGTTCTACGTGATGAGTTATCACTCTGTTTACTAGCTAAGATAGTGAAAAGTGGAGTAGTGGTCGTAAAGATACTTAAATACCTAGTGAAAGTTACTTATGAATTCTTAGATTTACTATTATTAGAAGTAAATATACCCAATACCTAGTAAAACTACTTTTAAGGTAGTGATTGTATGGACAGTAAATTTACTAGTCTTCCCAGTGACTTTCACTGGTTATTTTTTTCAGAGGGAGAGAGAGAGAGAGAGAGAGAGAGAGAGAGAGAGAACAATTCTTATCATTAAACATTTGACCGTCAGGGTGACTGGCTTAAGTCGATAAAAAAGAAATAGTAGCAACTTTGCCAAGCGCTCCAAGCTACGATGGACATTGCCACAATATAAAAGATAACTTACTGCCCGCTCAACTGTCCTGCACATGCTGCATGTCAGGCAAAGGTCGAAATTTTTAGCCCTTCACATATACATGATGACGTGTCTATACGAGCGATACATTCACAAATGGGACGTAAAATAACATACTTTCTGTGTTTCTACATTCCTAACCCAACTTTATGATAAAGACAAATATTTTGATGAAAGAAGAATATTTACAACTTGAAGTTAAAATCATCAATTCGCATATTCTTAGATCGAAACAATGAACCTTTCTACAATAACTACTATCTTTAATTATGTCGAATAAAACTTGATTTTTTCAATATGAATTGCAAAGTTATTATTTTACATTTAATTATCAATCTACTTTTCTGTTTTCACAATCATGAAAAGAAGAAAAGGGTGAATGTAACCAGTGGACAGGGGATGCTTATTTCTCCATTGCACTCGATCCCACTTCTAATGCCAGAGAAACGTGTTTGCTCTGCTTCAGATGTGAAATGATTCAATGAACCTTTGTGCTTGATTTTTGTGCGTTATCGTCATATTTCATTTAAAATATATCAAACTCGTGAAGAAAAATTATAAAAACGATAGCACACATACATCATATACATGTACAATAATATTACAAATTAAAATTTAAATAAAAAGTAAAGAAAATTTAATCCCCCCCCCCCGTAAAGCAGATTATACATTACAAAGAAATAGACAGACAAACATGAATGAAAAAAATGTCATCAAAAGTTCCCAGTCCAATTGGATTTTAACATATACCATATTTTGTAGATGAGTATGGATATCATTTTAGGAGTCAAATACCCTGAATTACAATTTCCTAATGTGTAAATGATGAGATGAAAAAAATACCCAAATCACGTTTCATTATAAAATTATTCTTTTCATTAGTAAAAAGAAACATCAATCTTTGACAATTTAGGTCAGGATTGTGATTTTCCTTAAACTACTGTTAAGATAAGTGCTGAAAATTTTACATGTATTGCAGGAACGGTTCACTTGCCAAAAAAATATGAAATTCTATCAATAACCTGCAGAGAACATAATTGTTCGCCATTCAGTCCGATATAAGCTAAATATAGCATTGTTAAGAGGCTGCTTAAAAGTACGTAATACATATTGTATATAAAAAAAATTGAATAAACTTTACTTACCCTCCATGGAAAACATGAGCTACGGTTTTATTAACTCCAGTATCTGGAATTTTGAGACATCTTAATGTAAATCTGTGCTCTTTGTGTCCTCCAATAAAAAGTGGAGCCTTTGTAGTAGCATTCGTCGCTTTTGTAGTGGTAGGTGCAGTAGTAGTTGTGCTTCCATCAAAAATTGGATCAATAACACTTATTTCGACTTCACGTGCCGTAGTGTTTCCCTATATCATAAATCTATTTTACAGTAACTATAACAAGGATTACATCTGAGATCCCATTGTGTCTGTATTTGAATTTTTGTAACACTTCACACTTCTAATGATATTTTCAAAGTGAAGCCAGGGTCATCACGTCTCAGCAATCATCCCCTGTTTAGGAGATATTGTTGGTGCCAAGAACAATGGAGGTGTTTGTTTTAACCGACACTTAATAATTTAACTATTTAACTTATTAGCACTTAATAAAAATAACTAGTTAATGTCAATAAGACGACCAGCAAAATGACTCTCCATACAATTTTTACCTCCAAAGTAGCTTTACTAGGTTTAAAGTAGATTTACTAGATAAAGTTAGTAAATCTAGAATTTATAAGCATATTTCACAAGGTTACCTGGTATACGACACCCATTCAAAGAGACACCTTGCACTCATTATCTTACCTGGTAAACAGAAAGATTACTTATCACGACGAACGCTTTAAGAATCGCACTAGCTAAATTAACTAGGTATTTCATTCACTGTACTGTCTCCATAAACCTGAGGTAAATCTGAGAAATGTAATTTTCGTTGTTTTCGAGGTATGAAGAGACTCATGAATGCATTTCCACCACCAAATGTAAAATGTTACATACATACCTCCCAACAAGTCTTCATCCACGAATTTAAATCCTCACAAATTAAACGTTTTTACATAAGCCACAAAAGTATGACCCCACGAAAATATGTTATTTTACAGTATATGCACCCCTAACATTTGCATCTTCCACAAAATCAATCTGACTTAAGTCAAGGTCTCGTAACATAAAGGGTACTTAAGTCTAAGACTATGCTTAAGTAAGACTTAAGTACATTCTTAGGCTTAAGTCCGTAACTAGAGGAGTGCTAAGATTTTACAATTTAAGCAAGGCTTCGGCGGCCGGTAGAGGTGAGATAAGTATGTCTTAAGGTAGGATTCTTCTCTGGTTTCTGAGTAGATGAAATATTTTATGTATATTTTCTTATATGTCTTATATATTTAGGTGAAAGAGATTTTAAAGACCACATTTTTTCTTTCCTCATCATAATTGTACAACTTTAAATAGAAATGGTCAATTGTGTTTGAAAACTAGCAGGGACCATATTTTTGGCGGAATGGTGGCGTATGAATATATCTTCTTTTCTGCCTCTCAAAATTATTATAGAACTATGAATTTAGTTATAATCTTTACACAAAGAGAAGAAGAATTTTTCAATTGTTAGCTAAATTAATAATAAGGAACTAAAGTTTTAAATTATATCAGATAAATATGAATTTCCAAACAAACCACAATTATGTTAGCTTTTAAAAGTTTCGACTCTAAGTACAGATTTGAGCCAAAAATCCATAGAAAGTGTTTTTACTCTCTTACTAAAAGGGCAAAACTTTTTGTTTTTGCATCATTTTGTATCTCTATATGACTGCTTTACCATATGTGAAAATAAGAAAAAGTTAAATATAGGGCGCATATGAAAATAACTTAAATATCCTAAAAAATTAAGAAAAACGGAGAAAATTCTAATCAACCAAAATTCCTTTTTGTTAAACTATTTGTGTCAATTTGGTAATATCATCTTATAGACCCTATATGGTAATATTTTGTTGTACAAAAAGAAAAACATTTAATCTTTTGAAATAGAAGATGCTTTATCATGATTGGATGCTATAATTTTTATTCTTAATGACAAGGGAAAAGGTTATGACCTTGACCTGACCTTGACTCTAATATAAAACGGTCAAAACTAATATAACTAATACAATTAATTAGTCATATTGTTTTCATTGTTCTGTGAAAATTTCCTTAATTTTTAAATACAAAAATACAGTTTTGTGTGAGAAGAATCCTACCTTAAGTACCATATAAAAATATGTATAATAAGATATTGTTAAACCCCAGCATTAAACATTCATGAGAATTCAATTTTCAATAAAAAGATTAATATATAAGTTACATTGAATCAAGGTATATACATGTAACTTAAATAATTTGTTCATTAGCTTAATATTGATAAATATTATTAATCGTACAAAATAAAACTGTGGTACACACATTCATAAGTTTATTTGGTTGGGATTGATGCTAAAACGTCATAAACACTGCTAACTATAATTTAACAATTGTACGAGTATGGCGGCCTTATATGTACATTTGAGAACAAAGGTCATTCTATACGGAGTGAATCTTGGAGAATCAGAGGACGATGAATATCTAATTTCAACATATTGCCTCTACAGAGATCTGATAGAGTTTGTGAGTTTGTAAGATGCGACGTGGAACCCCAAAGAGTTGAAAAAGAACAAAGATTCTTGGAATTGGGAAAAAAATGAGGTATGGTTGAATTTCAAGCTTGTTTAGATTTCGTTTACTTATTAACTAGATTTATCCCTACATTAATTAAAGGAATTTCGAAGTCATGTCAATACTTCAGTAGTTTACAATGAGAGAGAGAGAGATGGAGAGAGAGAGAGAAAGAGAGAGAGAAAGAGAGAGAGAGATGCGTTTATTATTGAAATACTTTTATCATTCCATTGTATCAATTGTTATAAACTATGGCATATATAAAATGGCTGATATTCACTGTCTTTAACTGTACTATATAAAAGATAGGTATCAGGAATAGACATACGATTTTCTGAGCAGACATTACACGCGCGTAGTAACACCCTCCCCCTTTTCCTAAACATAACTTTTACTATTGAAAATGCTCAATGTTTTTTGCTTTGTCCACTTTTTTCAGCTAACTTGAATTATTTTTATTTCTCCGGCTGACCCCCTCCCCTTTCTCCCGCTTTTAAAAACAATGCTACGTCACTTTATTGAGTCTTCGTGGGTTGTACTTCAAGAATTTACTTTTAAAAAGATATGTGTTAATAACCCCTATGCCTATTAAAATAAAAGATAAAAGGGTAATTTACATTGTGAAAAATTAGCACACCCCATCCCTAAATATAAGTAAGTAAATAAATAAATACATGTAAATACATGTAATGTTTTCTTTAAAGCGCTGTTAAAGACCTGCGTACTCGAAGACATCAGTTATTTATTTCATTATCCATTTTGACATTGATTGTCCTACATATGAAATGAATCTTTTTAAATGCGATATTGTTAACAAGAAAGATAGAAAAATGCTCAATGTTTTCCAATCTTAAAATATTTGTTATACCTCCCTTCTCTCTCTCTTTTTATTTCATACCATAAAATAGAGGATGTTGCTAAAACACGGAACGGAAAGCGGAACGGAACGGAAAACGGAACATATTATTTTATATTATATCGCTTAAAATACATAATTTTTATCATAAAGAATATATTATATTCATATTAAATCCCATATTTTAAAAAACAGGTTGTTAAGTCATGTTCAGTCTCTTAATCACTAAAATCGCCGACTAACAGTCACGTAGAATATTATCAAATTCGAAAGGGGGGGGGGGGAGGTAAACTTACTTGAGACACAGACCTAAAGTATTTTAGGTCTATGCTTGAAAGAGTTTGACAAGCGAAAAATACAGAGAATTTTTGTTTGAAGAAGTGGGGGTTTGATCTAAGTCCAACATCTTTCAGTACTTTTTAACACAAATTTACTACATAAATTGCAATGAACACTTCAGTTTCAAGTAAAAGGTTTGGAGCTTATGTCAAAAGGGGAAGGGCGAACCTTTTGCAATTTTTCAGACCTTTCAAAAAAAAAAACGGAAAAATAAACTCAAATGTTTCAGCATTCATATCCACCCTGCCCTCCCCCTAACACACGCACACATGCATGTGCCACATGCAAACTATATCTTCATTTAATGTGAAGATGCTACATTTTTTACATAGATAAGTTCAAACAACAAATAAACTTTACAAGTTAGAGGTGTTTATCCGAGCTTGCCGGACAGGTCTGCTCTAATCCTAATCTTAGGAATTTTTAGAAACATATTATTTCTCCTTAAACATGGTTTGTGTATACATATATACACCGACGAAACATGGCTGAAAAATTGCCGACTCGGCGTTCAACAATATTCAATCAATCAATTTTATATCAAATATTTGCACCACCCTTTCCAGGCACAACCTTTTTTTTACTATAGAATTGTTTATTGAAATCTCCACAATTTCTTAATTAAAGTAGTAAGTAAATGTACAAAAAGTATTGAAAGACATGCATTGGATAGGGAACTGATTCCCCCTCTTGAATAATGTATTTGTGTTTTGTTTTTGCTTGTAATATTCTCTTCAGATAAATGTACCCCCCCCCTCCTCCCACACACACACACACTTTCAAATACAATTCTATGCCACTGCTACGTCAGCAATTTTCATGAATGATATGGAGATAATGAACAGTATCCGATATCAAGAGTCCATAATACAATACAAAACTAGAAGCAGAGCAAACACGGACCTCCAATACATCAGAGGTGGGATCAGGTACCATGGAGGAGTGAGCATCCGCTGCCAATCAAACACACCCGCAGCGTGCTCCTTGTCATGATCGGGAAATAACTGGAAAATCCGTCGTCAATTCAGCGGTGTATAAAAAATGAACTAACAGTTAGTATGGAAACGTCAGTCCGCATTTGACTCAATGATAAGTTGTATTTGCTGACATGGTCATCGTAGAAATGATATCTTTAATTAAACGAGACTGCTGTGTTGCAACCGCTATTGAAATAACGACCACTATTGAAATAATTATATCAATAGTGGTTGAGAGTGCATTTCAATAGAAAACATTGGTAGTAACCACTATTGAAATACAACCACTATTGAAATAATTATATCAATAGTGGTTGAGAGTACATTTCAATAACAAACATACGTAATAACCACTATTGAAATACAACCACTATTGAATTAATTATATCAATAGTGGTCGAGCGTGCATTTCAATAACAAAGATGGGTAATAACCACTATTGAAATACGACCACTATTGAAATAATCATATCAGTAGTGGTTGGGAGTTCATTTCAATAGCAAACATTGTTAGTAACCACTATTGAAATACGACCACTATTGAAATAATTATTTTAATAATGGGTGAGATTCATTTCAATAGCAAACATACAATGTATGTTGTAACCACTATTGAAATAATGTCCACTTTTGAAATAAAGATTTCAATATGGATTAAATTATTGATTTCAATAGTGCTTTGAAAAATAAATCCAATTTAAATTGAAATAATTAATTATTTCAAAAGTTGCTGACGCGGTGAAACTTTTCTTTCAAAACTGGTAGTATTTCAAAAGTCGTTGAAACCATGGTTACATGTATAATATTAAAATGCACTCTCACCCACTATTAAATAATTATTTCAATAGTGCTCGTTTTTCAATATTGGTTGAAACCTATGGTATTATACTGAAATGCCCACTCATCCAATATTGAAATATTATTTCAATAGTTGTCGTATTTCAATAGTGGTTAAAACCTATGGTTATTATATTGAAATGCCCTCTCACCCACTATTGAAATAATTATTTCAATAGTGGCCTTATTTCAATGGTGGTTACTAACTATGTTTGTTATTGAAATGCATTCACAACCACTATTGATATAATTATTTCAATAGTGGTCGTTATTTCAATAGTGGTTGCAACACTCCTGATATTCTTGATTCATCAACTTGTTTGTCAATAAAGAATTGTGAACATGAATATATCATCTCATTTTTTTTATAATACGGAAATGAATGTGTTTGAAATATACTATTCATGACAAAATTAGTGTATTTTAAGTGATTTAATCTAAACTAATTTATTCCGTTTTCCGTTCCGTTCCGCTTTCCGTTCCGTTTCTGTTCCGCGTTTTAGCAACACCCTAAAATAGATGGAATCTTATTTTACTCTATTACCCTTCTTCATATCTTTTAAAAACAATTAAATCAGTTTATGTAGCATTTATTATTAAATGTTTGAAAACAATTGTCGCACGGTTAAAAATTGGCAATTTGTGATTCATTGTAAATGTTCACGACAATTGTTTTATCACCTGAGATGTTTTCAGTTTTCCTTTTGTAACTCTTTTGCTTTGAGAAATGTTCACTTACCCTGTTATTACCGCAGACAAGAAAATATAATCGACGACCTATTCACTTGAAATTGGAACTCTAAAAAGTTCAATACATTTTGAATCCGCGCCGTCAGAAGTAAAAAATGTAAAGTAAAAATCGGGATATTTTTTCGTATGCCACCACTTATCAGCAATTCTCTCTCACTCTCTCTCTCCATTTCTCTCTCTCTGTAGTGAACCCTGTCTAGATCCGCGCTTGTCGCGTTCTACATTTATTCTACTTTACAGATACTAGTACTTTTTATTACTGTTATAGTCATCATCTTCTTTCTTTAAGACTGTATTTAACAAATTATTTAAACTCATATTTCAAAGTGAACATATAGATCCATGGTTTTTAACTATATGTTCAATTTATTTCTATAACCGAGTTCGTTCTAATTTCAGACAAATCCCTAAAATTAAATTTTGTATTTACATGTTTGCTTTGTTGTGAGTGAAATTGGAATCAGTTGACATGAATAAAGGGATGTTTTCACATCGAAAGTCAACATTAAGTAATTCTAAATATATGTACAAGAAAGTTAAGATATACTTAAGACACATCTACCGGCCGCCTAACTTTTGCTAAGATTGCCAAATCTAAGTACGCTTCTAGTAACGGTCTTAAGTTCTAGACTGTACTTAAGTACTACTTAAGCACGGCCTTAGACTTAAGTAGACTTTATGTTACGACCCCATGAGCCTCGGGTTCATGAAACATCATAAGCTTAAGTCGAAATATTTAAAATGTACTAAATTGGTCAAGCACATCAAAATAAAAGTGTCCTTCAATATTGTTTTAAAAAGTGTTTTTATTTGCAAATTTTGAGACTAATGAAATAGATAATAAACATTTTACAGGTGATTGAAAATTTGACCTAAGTCTAAGTTTGTTTCATGATACTGGGACCTGGTCCAAAGAATGTGCCTAAGTCCTACTTACACTCTGTACGACCCTATTTAAGTCAAAATCTTAGCAAGCTTTATGTTACGAGCCCCAGACCTCTTAACATAGGTCTGGCTTTAGTCAGATTGCCACACAACTTACCTCGTCTGGGCACGCCATTACAAATAAACTCAATTATTATTTTTTTTCTATTTTTCAATTTAAAAATAATATGATCTCATTAAAATTAATAGATAAAACATTTCATGACGGAAATCATACCTCCTTCACTTCTTTGGTACAAGCATAGGAAATATTAAAAATTCCATTATGTTGTTGAAGCAGAGTATTATTGCACGTCGCATTCAAAATGGTAACTCTGCTATTAATGTGGATTCCAAAAATGTCTATTCCTACACTCTCACGACATCCTGGGTATGAAAATATGATTTTGAGCAATTTATTGCAAAGAACTTTTTTCTGTTATTCATATTCTACTTACATTGTATGTTCTTCAAATTTACTTTACAAAAACTTACAAAATTGCATGTACATAAATATGACATACTGAAACTATAATGAGGATGCATCCAGTCAGCAAGAACAAGACCGGAGATCTAAAAAACAGGAAAAGGAAAAAGAAAGTATGAATAATTGTAAAAAATATGTTTCTTTATTACTAAAATAAAAATGGTAACTTATTTACGAGGGTTGTCCAAAAAGTTCGTGGACAATGACGTTTTTGTGAAAATAAATGGTTCTATATAAATCTGTTGTATATCAAAATATTTCTTGTGAAAAAACAAGTCAGAATAATTTAGTTTTTATTGATGGAACGTAATATTTTTGTAAAAAATCGGGGTCTTTAGAGGTCGCGGATTGTGTGCACGGACCAAGGTTAAAATGATGTAAACTCTGATATAAAGAGTTCGGATTAAAATGATTATTTTCTAAATAAAACAAGTAAAAAATTTCTAAAAATTTTATGTATCACAAATAAAGAGGTTATTATCATTTTATGATATCTTAAATATTGTTTACTATATAGACAACGAAAATACACAAAGAAAACCTTAACAAGTACGTGTCAATACTCAACAGAAAAAGTGACGTCGTCCTTCGGCACGGGGCAGCGTCTGGTCAAAAAATTAAGTTTTATAACAGTTGAAACAATGTAAGAGACAAAATATCTGTTAAAACAACTCAAAATTATTGAAATATATTGAATGTATCGATTTGGGATTCGTATATACGATTTTTCAACATTGTGTACAAATTCGAAGACACTACACGAATTTAAAAACACATGTAATTAACTGTAAATGGAGATTTCTATTCATGACGTTGTTATAAATCTAGCGCAGCGTCGGACTGGGTTGTTCAGTTTGGGTATACAAACTGTTAATTTAGATGACGCTCGTAAATTTGTGTGTATTGTTTTGAACTTTAAAAATTAAATATATTATAATCTATACTTAAAGATTATTGCTAGCACTTTGAAGTGCGTTGCGCCCTAAAAAAGAAATGTAGTGTGTGTCCATGAACATGTGTTAAGTCAAAATCCAAATGTTTGACGTTATAATGAAATTAGCGTAACGTCAGACTGGTCCGTGCGCACAATCTGCTATCTTTAAAGACCCCGATTTTTATCAAAATATTGAGTTTCATCAATAAAAATTAAATCATTCTGACTTATTTTTTATGAGAAATATTTTGGTATACAATAGATGCATATAGAAACCATTTATTTTAACAAAAACGTCATTGTCCACTCATATGATGTTATTCAAAAAATCACTAAGCAGGACAATATAGAGAATCTTAACATTTATTCATGAATGCGATCAAAATGTTATTAAAGGATATGCATGTATGGAGATAACGAACAGTACTCTATATCAAAATTCATAAAACATTTTGACATTCTTTCATAATTCAAAACGAATTCTTTTTAAAGATGCGTTTCCCCATCCCTGATGAGCCAATGCGAACAGCTGATACTAATGATAATATAATTACAGACTGCTTTAACTATGCTTTAACTATGCCATATTTTTATAGATGATAACCACATATAAAAATGTTGCATGATCTGATTCAAAATAAATTCAATTTAAATCTTCCTTTATTGTTAATTAAAAGGAAGTATTAATTTCTCTGCTAACTTTTTTTAAAGAAATGTTTTATATACATGTATTACAAAAAAAGTAGTAAACACTGAGGAAAATATGTGTGAATTCTTTATGTTATAAGTGATTATCTTTATTTAAATATATTTGCATATATGTATATTTTCTTCTTGATTTTTTGTATTTCTTATTTTGCTAGAATTTTTTCTATAAATCAATAATAAGGTTAATCTTTTGTACAGTCATCATGGTTGTTCCCTCTTTAAGTGTCAATTAGTTATACTACAGAAGCGTCATTAAACATCATTATGAGTTTTATGATGTTCTTCATGATTTTTTATAACCACTCAGTTGTATACTAGTATGTAGTGGTCTGTGTAATTGACACGTGTACGTATCGTCATTATTTTATAATGTTAAACAAATAAAAATGCATATAAATCGTTTCATGAATACACTGTATCAGCGCATTTTAAACATTTTCTTAGCATTATCATTTCCTTTATAGAAGAAACTATAAATCGTATTGTAATATACATAGTTAATGTTTCTGTAAGCAATGGGGTTTACAAGCAACGTACATCGAACATGCTTTTTTCCTGCCTGAGTGTATTCTCTCTTTCAAGCGGAGATTAAAAATTAATTAACGAAATTAGAGAAAAAAAGTAGAATTTTTTAAATACCTCCTCTCAGAAGGATGAAACTCATTTGGAAACATCCTCAGATAGTGTAGATTCAAGTTTGTTCAACCCCGAGGGTACATGTAGGATAGGAACATTTTGGACGAACAAATTTTAAAATAGGACAAACTAGGAAAAATCTTTAAAATTCCTCCCAATATTCTGCGTCTCAAAATATTTATTTGGAAACATCTTCAGATAGTGTAGATTCAAGTTTGTTAAACTCATAACCCCCAGGGCAAGGATGTGACCACAATGGGGGATCGGAAGTTTTACATAAAAATAAATATATAGGAAAATTCTTGAAAAAAAATTTCTTCTCAGGCAAAGAAAAACCCAGATTGGTTATATTAAGTAGTATATTTTTTTTAAATGTAGAAATAATGATTATTCTGGGAAGGGTGGGGTCATAATTGTAGATCAAAGTCTATAAATCAGAATCAGTAGCCTAAGGAAAATATCTTCTTTGCAAAAATGCAAATTCATGATTAGTCATTTTGATATGGAAGCATTCCCAGGTAGTCTAGATTAAAATTGATTACCCCCAGGGATATGGTCGGACAACAATGGGAAATATAAAATGTTACACAAGGACATTAATAGAAATTATACATGTAGCAGATGTTTTAAAATAAAAATCTCAATTACAATAAATTCCGTTATTAAAATGACATGAAAACATCATCGGGTAGTTTATAATTAAAGCTTTCCCCGTGTAAATATTATTTTGCCTAGGGAACGAGCACAGGTGAGCGATATAGCCCATGGGCCTCTGGGCCTCTTGTTCCAAAATCATTTTCAAAATTCAGCCATCTGAAGGAATCATAATGAAAATTATATATATATAAAAAAACATTTATAGACTCACTTTTAATAAGCCTTCAGAAACATTCAGTTGATCAATTCCTAATATCGTGAGTAGGATGGGACCTAATGGGCAATCAAAGTTTAAAATTGGAAACATTTTGAAAACGTTTACAGTTCAAGAACATTAGAGCAAAAGTGAGTCAGGTGGGTGTTATGGCTAATGGACATCATTAATTAGCTAGCAATTTATATAAGACAAAAAGGACAAATACATTATCTGCCATTTAATCATTGCCTTTTAAGGTAGTACATGTACAAAACATCGATGGATTCTATTTGAACTAATTTCCTTGAAAAAGTGCAGGAGAAAATTTTTTTTACTATTCTTGACAACAATGAATAATTCTTGTAAGAAAAATAATAAGGCAATTCATTTTCCCCCATATTTTGTGGAAAAAAAACCCAGAAAATTTTATATATTGGTCATTTGTAAGCTTACATTTTAAAATGTATTTGCGCTATTTAAGTGCAATAAATAACATGTAACAGTCTGTTATTAAATGCATTTTAACTTTTGTTTCATAAATAGTACAGGGCTAATATTTAGACAGATATATAAGGAGTGTCCATTCTTTATGTGCTATAAAGTTTATATCAAAAGGCCAAAATTAAATATTGTGATACCATCTACCGTACATGTATCTATGAGGGTTTTTTTTTTGCCATTGATTTTTATCGCCAAAATGTCTGAAACCACTGCTTCAAACTTCATTTTTACACATATAATTCTAGAACCATTTGAATTAATCTGTTGATTTTTTGTAAAAGTTGAATGATACGTTTTTTTTCTTAAGAAAACTTAAAGTGTATGATATTTACATGCGATTTTTTTCCGACACCAGAGTATCAATATAATTTGCTGAATTTAAGTAGCAATATGTTGTCTTCATATTAAACATTATTACACAAATTTGCAATAGATCAATTAATAATGTTGAAATAAGACTCATTCTCAAGTCGAATGTCTGATTTTACACTGATTTACAATCTTCTTACGCCGGTCTGATGGGGCATATTTCAAACTAATTGGTAAAAAATGTGTGGTTCAATTTCTTTCATATTATATTTAAAGATAGATTTTGTATATATATATATATATATATATATATATATATATATATATATATATATATATATATATATATATATATATATATATATATATATATATATATGTTTAAAATATTCTAATAAAATAAATGAATCTGTGCTTAAATACCAATAATACTTACTGCTAAAACACAAGTAATTGCCACCAGAAGTTTCATTATGTCTGATCTGCATAAAAAAAAGGTTCTATGTTAAACTTAGTCAAAATAATTATACATGTACAATCTTTCTCCATCAAATTATAATTAATTCAAAACATCTGATTTCACTAAGATAAAAAAACATCTTTATCAGAGATAAATTTAAAACAAGATGTGTTAATTGTGAAACACTGATGTCCCCGTATAGCAGCCTATGGCGAATGTTAAAATATTTCAAATGCGAGTAAAGACTCTATGTCAAAATGTCGAAAAAGTCGATATTGAATTAAAATTATTTGGAATACACACGTGGAATATGAAATCATTATTACTTTATGTTTTTAAAAATTATGGCCAAGATTAAAGGTTTGTTCAAACTTGGTCAAACTCGAAGTTCAAGTAGTCAAAATTATTTATACCAATTGTTTGTTTATCAGAATGAATAATTATATGAAGTTTAAAAGCCCTACCATCAACTGTTGAAAAGTTATGGCGTAAGGGAAAGTTTAAATGCTTAAAAAATATCTGTTAAAAGTGGAAACGAAAGTCACTTTTACTAAAACAATTATGGACAAATTAAAGGACAGGCGAGACGTTTCTTAATAATAGGTAATTTTTTCTAAGAGTTTGTCATTGGCATATTGCTACTTAAACATGTTTACTCACAAATAATTGAGGTAACCTACCAGGCAAATCTGCAAGATACCAGGGGTAGTTTTTCTTATATAATCCTTTGGGGAAGAAAAATATTTTTTCCAATTTCAAATGTTTAAGTGTTTTGATTTTTTAAAAAAAAGTTTAGAAACTGGTTAAGAAATCAGAATGTAATTAAAATTTTGAATATTTGTCATACATTACGAAGATATACTAAACAGATTTTGAGGAACTTCTCGTCTGACCTTAAATTGTTAATTTCAGGACAATGCTGCACACACAGACAGACGGACGGACAGAATGAAAATTAAGTGCCCTGAATTCCTGACATCTAACTCCAAACACATCTGTCTTCTATCTGATCAAAACTTTTGATTCTACCAGAAGTCAAAGTTGTCCTCACGGCCACCCGAAATTAACAGCCACTCGCGATCAGCAGCCACTTTCAGTTTCCCCCGACGATTTTTCCTATATTTTAACTGGAATAAATGGCCACCTGTGTAACGCGGTCAGCGGCCATTATAATCATAACCCACAGCCATTTTGACACTGTATATAATAGGCGGCCATTTCATCACTTGTTCTACACTATTACATCAATTTACAAAATGTGCAGACTCTAGCTACATATATAGACAAAAATTTAGGGTGAAAAATGATCCTACACACAATTAAGTCAGTGCTTTTTATTTACATAGCGTATAAGTAGACATTTTAACGAGACGCAAATTTAGTGATTTGTCCTTAAAACTGGTATCATTTATTTTTAGCGAGATGTTAATTTCGCTATTTTAAAATGCACATTAAGGATACACCAAAGGCTTTTTTCAAGATTTTTGTCAATTTTGAGATTTTTGGCTAAGAAAACAATGCTAATCACTGCTTTATAATGCATGAAAAAAATCTTGCTGAATATTAAATGGTTTTCTAATTATTTAACAATAATCAAACATAAACACTAACACATGTGAATGTGCCGTTATTGAAGCTTCTGAGTTGGTCTGTAACTGCCTGCTTCTGAAAGGAGCAATAAATCACTGTGGCCACTTGGGGAATTCTTCACTAGCCACACAGAGGTTATCAGTAATTAAACTACAGGGACTCTAGATTTAGGGAAGGAGATCTAACAGGTCACTAATGACCATGAGATAGGAGGTGGAGCTTAGCTCTTGCCATTTTGCCGGGAAATCTTTCTGATTCAGAACTGAACCTATTTTACTTCATTAAAAGCACCTAAATAAAGAGTAGGAATAGAACCTCCCATTCTTGTGATTATATGCATAGGAAATATGTGACAGGTATCCAAAGCTGAATCTCTAGGGTGTCATATATTTTCAGCTTTGGCAGACTTTGTTGTGTAATGGGTTTTTGCCCTCTACTGTAAAGTAAGATCAGACAGTTGGTGGTATTATTTGAAAGGATTCAGCTCCCTTATTTCTCTGAAAACTGGCCAGAATGCATCTCAAATGTGTGTTCACAAAACTGTATCTCAGATTTTTGATATCTTGCTCAGTTCTCGAATTGTTGGGGGAAATGCAGAATTGGGCTAATAAAATGGTAACATTGAAAGACAAATGGATGTAACTTTTGAATAAGAAGATCTATCAAAAATCTGAGATACGATTTTAAAGTTCAAACTTTAATCTACATTGAGGCAAAGTTTTGATTTTGAGAGGTGGAGTACAAAAAAGTTGATTAATAAAATATGAATGCACTAATATTTACATTAAAATATAAATATGTTTTTAATAAGATAAAAATGAAAATTTAAATTAAGATCATTAAATAGTGAATTTAATAAGCTTTCAAATGATATATACTTTTAATATGTTATCTTTGTTAATGACAGAATTACAAGCAAATTAAATTTTGCCCATTGGAAACCTTTGGTGTATCCTTAAAGTAGCTATAAGAAATAAAACGCAATTAATTTTTAACGATACTCAGTTTGCATTTGGGGGTTCTCGGCACCCTCGCTAACAATTACAAAATCAAATACTCGCTAAAAAGTCTACTTATACGGTAAAACGAATTATTTGTAATCATTTTAAATTAATTGCTATAAAGTCCAAAATATCTGCCATTTTTAATTTTTTTAATACTTTTGATATTTTACATTCCAGGGAAACGTCAGAACCGTTGCCAATACGAAAACTGGGAATGCTTCTCTTCCTGGCGGCAGCGATTTCTCTGATTGATTTTTTTTTTTATATTTGTGAACCGAATTAAATGCCAAATCTAAAACTTGTCATTAGAAAAATACCTCTCCAATAACGTTTTTATCGTTAATTTATAAAATGTACAGTCCGATGAAAATATTGTACCATACCGTCGAGTTTTGTTTTTATTTCGTGCGTTTAAAAATCTTGAAAGATCTACATGTATGTCGAAATTTGGAGTGACGGTTTCTTTTCAGGATATTGGTGAGAACTAGAAGAATTGTGCTATTGATTAATTGTAATTTCGGCATTTAATTCGGTTCGCATCGGTTGGAGACGACGAATTCCACATTTTTATAATGGCACTAGTTCTGACGTTTTCATGGCACGTAAAATACCATCGTGAAAAAGCCTGGAAAACCTCAGATAATTCAGACTAATTGTTTTGTGAATTCCAATGTAGTTTTAAGTTGCAATGATTTGATAATTTTGCTTTGATTTATCAGGAGAAAAATTATGAATTCTCTAGATTTTCAAAATTGATTTACCTTGAACAGTGTTATCCCAAACACATACTGACAAGGAAATAATAACAAATCTTTAATCTCACTAGATTGCTGCAGTATTTGTCAGAAAAGTGTTCTTAAAATTAAATATGTTTAAACATAATTTCAGAAATGAATTGCAAGAAGCCGCATATTAAAATTTTGGTTCATTCAATCCGCAATATTTTTGGGGAAGCATTCTAGAAGAACTTGGATTTAATTCTACAAGTGGTAATCCTGCTTATACTCATACTTCCCTTTCTAAGGAAAAAATTCTTCAAAATCATATTTCAGTTTTCAATATTTTTAATATTCCACAGGGCCAAAATGAATTTGAACTACCTTATATATATTGGATTCCGAAACTTCATAAGAATCCTAACAAACAAAGATACATTGCAGGTTCCAGTAAATGTTTAACCAAGCCTCTTTCATTACTCCTTACTAAGATATTGACAGCAGTGAAGGAAAAACTTCAAGAGTACTGTGCAACTATATAATCAAGAAGTGGTGTGAATCAGATGTGGATACTCAAAAATTCTAAAGAACTTTTGGACAATTTTTAAAAACAAGACTTGACAAAAATCAACAGCTTAAAAACGTACGACTATTCAACTTTATACACAACAATTCCCCACGACAAATTAAAATCCAGGCTTTTTGATATTATTGACAGCTGCTTCTTCAATAAAAATGGAACTCGTAAATTTACTTACCTCGTCATTGGTCATTCGCAAAATTATTTTGTAAAACCGATTCTGATTGGACACACAAGTACTCTGAAGTTGACATCAAGAAGATACTTGAGTTTCTGGGGACCGTTTTGCAAATGGACTTACGACCTAAGACCAAATTTAATTCTTCATATAACTTTTTAAATTAACATTATATCAAAAATTATTTTAAACTTTTTAAAAGGAATGTGGTAATATATTTTTACACAAACAATTTTAAAGAGAATTATAAATTTTGCAAAATTTTACAATCATCTTAAGTTTTTGATCTTAGTCGTAAGTTCTTTTGTAAAACGGGCCCCTGGTAGCTCCATGGACTGTGCATGTGGAAAGCTCGCTCATTCTGGCATTGAGCTTCAGATTGACAATATCTATGTGGTTTTTGGAGACCAGGTATTCCAACAATCTATTGGAATTCCAATGGGTACAAATTGCGCCCCGTTATTAGAAGTCTTATTTTTATATTCATATGAACCAGAATTTATGCAAAGTCTCATGCGTGAAAAGAAGAAAACACTTGCTGTGGCCTTCAACTCAACATTTAGATAAATTGACGACGTATTGTCAATTAATGATGATAATTTCCATTCCTACCATATATCCTGGTGAGCTTGAAATAAAAGATACCACAGAGTCCGACACTTCCGCTTCATATTTGGATATTTTACTTGAAAAAGACACTAATGGTAATCTAACAACCAAGCTATATGATAAACGTGATGACTTTAACTTTTCTATCGTCAACTTCCCTTTCTTATGCAGCAATATACCTTCATCACCTGCATACGGAGTATATATATCTCAGTTGATTCGATACGCAAGAGCATGCTCTACGTATGAACAATTTCTTAAACGAGGTAAATTATTGACAAACAAGTTGATGAAACAAGAGTATCAGCAGTCTCGTTTAAAGTCATCATTTTCTAAGTTCTATTGTCAATACAATGACCTTGTCAGCAAATACAATTTATCATTGAGTCAAATGCTGAATGACGTTTTTCATACCAATTATTAGTCCATTATTTATACACTGAATTGACGACGGATTTTTTTCCGGTATTTCCTAATCATGCCAACGAGCACACGGCGGATGTGACCGGTCAGTACGGGATGCTCACTCCTCCATGGCACCTGATCCCACCTCTGATGTTTTGGAGGTCCATGTTTGCTCTGTTCTTATTTTGTATATTGTTTAATGGACTTTGAGATTGAATACTGTTCGTTATCTCCATATCCTTATTTAATCCATGATCTCTTCCATATAATAGTATCTACGGGATATGCTGTTGTTGATTAATTAAAAACCAGTTTTAAATCTACAGTGTATACGCCTAATGTTATACATGTGCATACTATAAACAAAGTAATGTGAGGAATAACCCAGTAAATATCATCATAAACATTATTTATCTTTTGCTAAACGATTCATCTTTCTCTATAGATTAATATGCGAAGGATTTCATCTATAGGGTGACGTGAAATAAAAATTGCATTTCCTCTCGCTCAAAAATGAATAATAAGTTTTGAATTTATTAATGTAAACCCTTTATCTTATCTACAAAGATAGTATCTGTCATGGGGAATTCTCCGAAAACCTGCAATGACTTTGACTGATTTGACCAAAAACAGGAAAAATTAGTTTTAGATGTGAAGTAGAATCAGATAATGGAGACCGGTTTTTAAAATCAAAATTAACTATGTTAAATATCTAATGTTTGTCCATTATACTCTTAATATATATCTACAATACTTTGATCTTAGTATTTATGCTTTATGATCAAATTCTGTACAAGTCTCACATAGTATTTTGAAAAAGAACTTTGCAAACCATTTACCTATTGTAAGTGGTTTTTGTACATAATGCAGAAACGGGGAGCATTTAGTTCTGCTAGGTTTTATACACGAAAACAATAGCTTAGAGGGAAAATACAAAAGTATGAATTAAGATTGACTCCCGTCCGCCAAATGGAATTTTTTCCCCCTGGAAAATCACAATTTTGTTTCAAGACGAGCCTCTCTTCAAGAGAATTCCAGAAAATTTTAACAATTTTTTTTACCGATACAGAAACTGGTTTTTTTTCTCTTAATAAGAATATACTTTATTATATTTCAAAAGCTACACTGTTCAATTTTTTTTTTTCAAATTCAAGAACTGTATTGAACTTTTGTTGACATTTTCTTAATTGTTACAAACTAGCTTTCTATAAATATGTGAAGCTAAACAGGTATCAGGACCTAACGAATTCTTCTTCTGAAGTTTTGCAAATCTGCGTAAAGATAGAAAGATAAAAAATCTCTGCAAATAACATTACGTACATGAGAAGAAAAAAAAGAGTAAAGTTAAAAGTTAATCTTTCAAAGACTTTCAGAGGTATTATAAATGCAGTCAGATAGAAACAAAATAGAAATACCTGTGCCCAAAATGCCTATTACAATCCCAGTCTTGTAGACAGAAGCTGAAATAAATTATGAAGGTTTGATAGAAAGGATAAAAAAGAAAATAATAATATGACTTGAAGGAAAATGACCTCACCTTCTTCGCTAAAAAATCAGGAATAACTGTACTTAATGTTAACACGTTATTTTATCCACAAGGAGATTAGATATTAATCTGTCATAGGAAATTCTCTGAAAACCTACAATGACTAAGTCATCTTATCCAGCATAAGCGAGTACCAGTATGTTTGATAAAAAGTTATGTAGGACGCATATCTGATATTCGAGCATTTTAATAAACATGAACGTGAAATTAAGTTTCATGATCACATTTTGTCCAATCTCAAATCGTATTTCAACAAAGAAAAAAAAAATATTTTAAATTCTCTACCGCATGATTTGTATTATTTAAGTGACTAATGGCAATTCTTTATTCATAAAATAGGATATTTAATTTTCTATATTTATTAAATACAGATACAGTGAGCATTTACTTCTGCTAGGTTAAAAAAAAAGGTTTTTTTAATGGAAACAGTAAAAACTCTTAAAGCGCTGGACCAATTCGATCGCATTGTCTTCTATGAAGACACTAGTAAGCACGGATGCAGAAGGGACACAACTACATGTATCTGCAGATCTACAGATAAAGAATGAAAAAATAAGATTCATTCCGATCTGTCAAAGGAGTATTTTTTTCTTTGGGAAACTACAGTTCTGCAGCTAGACTAGGTATTCTCGGTGCTCGCTCCCCCTTAAAGAGAAATTAAAATTTTGTGACTGCGATTACTAAGCGACAACACGGACATCTCACCGTGCTCATTGCACGTCCATGGAGTTGGCGAACACAATGCAATTTCAAGGCATAAATTACATAGAATTTTTCCGATTCAGGAAATGTTGATTTAGTATAATATAAAAGAAGACTCTTAAATTATTCCCACAGACTCCTTGGTAAAAAAAAATATTATATTTTAACAGCTATTTAACAGTTATTATGTTCTTATGCTTAAAAAATCAAAAACTATATGGAACAGTTAAGTTACATTTTTTCAATATTCTCCAAGAAGTGTGACTTTATCTAGCATAAAGTTTTGTAGATATAAACACATATCATTGCATTTAAATTTCGTAAGGGTTTTTAAGCAAAGATAAATGTTATGGATTTTGGAAGAAAAATGTGTTAAATATCCTTAATGTTAAAATTTTAAATCTCATGAATCTTGTTTTTACGGTCATATACATCATACAAGGTACGGTTCTTTAATTGTCGATTATCACGATTGAACAGTACATTCGTGTAGGAAAAAAATTACAAAAAAATACTGATCGAAAATTACACTACGCATTAGGGAAGGAAAAGTTTTATTTCAAACTTTTAATCACTTTCAGAGATACAATATAATATACATCCAAACATATAGAATAATAAAAAAAACCTAGAAATTCCTGTGAGCAGAACTGGCCTAGTTCCTAATGCCTAAAGCAATTCTAGTCTTGTAGGTAGAAGCTGAAATAAATAATGTGGATCTAGTAGAAAGGAAAAAAAGAACACGAGATACAAGGGTGGCATAAATTAAAAAACAATTACCTTAAAAATCAAGAATGACATGAGAATTTACTAAATGTAAACACGTTATCTTATCCACGAAGAGATTAAATATTAATCTATCATTGGAAATTCGCCGAAAACCTGCGATGACATTCGACTGATTGATATATTCATAAGAGCATGAGCGATTACAGTATTTATGATTAAAAGTTCTTCAGGTCGCATATCTGATATTTATGCATTTTAATTCACGTGAAATTAAGTTTCATGATAAAATTGTGTCCAACTCTCAAATTTCAATGAAGAAATAACATTTGAAATCCCCTGTGTATTATTTTAGTGACTTATGGTAATTCTTTTCCATAAAATGGGAGATTTACCTTGCTATGTGTACTACATGTAAATACAGATACAGTGAATGATTACATGTTCCTCTGCAAGGTTAAAAACTGTAGCTTCTATGGTAAACATAAATAAACATTTATTGGTACAATAAATTGTTTTAAATGCAAAATTTTTCATAACTCATAACTCATGTATTTTTTTTTATTTAATCATTACCCTTTCGGATGCTCCTTCAATTGACGGCTAGATTTTATAGTTTGGACCAATTAAATGAAGTTATACGTATCTCGTGGTAAATTTACTCTAGCCATTTTTTATCGGGGAAGAAGCCGCACAATTTTACAGCAACCGTCACTTCCCCTCCACCACCCAATTTTGTAATTTTACATGTTAATTCATTGTAATTTGTTGTTAGTAAGAATGTAAAAATTGAAAATATTTGTTTAATATGGTGCAATGGCTTTTTTGTACATCACCTTTTTGCTTCTTAAGTTTTTTTTACCATTATACTCTTGGCTGGACTGTTCTTGTATCATGTGATTAGGAAATATTATGTCATATGACTAATCTAAATGTTAAACTAGTCAATTTGTGATAAACTGTATATTTTGATTTAAGCCCAGCCAATTAATTGTTATATAACTTTTTTGTAATATGTATTGTATGTTTTAGTTTTAGTCAATTTCATTCATTTGTTATTATAATAGATAGTTTTCAGTAGACCCATATTGTGTTATTTCCCGTAATCTTGTGGGTCAAACAGGTAATTTTCCCTCTTTGTCCTACCAAATATACGAGGGTGTAGCAGAAATATTTGGTGAAAAATCGTTATTGAATAAGCATTATGAAATAAAGGAGGCTCTAACAAATGTATAGTTGTCAGAAAAACAATGCTTCCCAGACCACAATAGCCAGTATAAAAAGTTAAAGTTGGTTGAATTATGAAAGAATATGAGCAGGTTGACCCACAATATGGCTGCCGAAGGGAAATAACTCTTGTTAATTTGGGTCTACTGAAAACAATCTATAAATGACAATTTCACTCAATTGCGTTTTTAAGGTAGGATTCTTCTCTGCTTTCTGAGTAGATGAAATATTCAATGTATATTTGCCTAAATGTCTTATGTATGGAGGTGAAAGAACTTTGAAAGGCCATATTTTTCTTCCTCATCACAATTGTACAACTTAAGATAAAAATGGTAAACAATCTTCGAAAACTAGAAGTGACTATATATTTAGCGGAATGGTGGTGTGTGAAAATATATTCTTTTCTGCCTCTCAAAATAATTATAAAACAATGAATTTATTTATAACTTTTACACAATCAACGATTTTTCAAATGTTAGCTAAATTAATAATGAGGGACTAAAGTTTTAAAATACATTAAATAAATATGATTTTCCAAACAAACTACAATTATGTAAGCTTTTAAAAGTTTCCAATCTAAGTACATATGTGAGCCAAAAATTCTTAGAAAGTCTTTTTACTCTCTTAGTAAACTGTCAAAACTTTTTTTCTTCCTTATTCTGTCCAAGGAAAAGTCGATGACCTTGACCTGACCTTGACTGTGATATAAAACGATCAAAACTAATCTAACTGATACAGTACCATAACTTACGTATATTGTCTTCTTGATTCTGTAAAGATTTCATTAATTTTTAAATACAAGAAATACAGTTCTGTGTGAGATGAATCCTACCTTAATAATTAATTGTTATAAGTTTAGGAAGACAAGCTTTGAATGGCCAGAATTGTCTTGTCTCACTTTCAGGAAAATTTGTGGATATAAAATTTCTTAAAAGATCTGGGGCCGTCTTGATCGCTTAATTTTCTCAAAAGATACTAAACACAGACGCAAATGAAACTTAAGTTCTACAGCCACTTTAGATACTCCCTCTTAAATAGAAATTCCACAAATAAATCTCTCTTCTTCTAAATAAGTAACGTAGATATTTTTCCATTGTAGAGAATCTTGATCGTATAACATTTAAAAAAGCCAGTTAAAATAACAGACACTTTTCAGTTACTTAACTTTCTAATATACAAAACGCTAGACTGTTTATTGTATTTTATTGGTTTTTTTTTAATTCAGGAGCTACATGAATACTGAAGGTAAAGAAATATTTTACTAATTTAATCAAATTTTGTAGATTGAACTTTCATATTTAACATCATTGATTTGTTTGCATCAGAAAATTATTAACATGTTTTTCTCCGTCATGAAAATATAGATAACTGATTAAATATCTCCAAAATTGAAACACAATTATTATAATGAAATGGTTAATATTTAAAGTGTTTATTTTATTCCTTTAAACTATGCCATTACTGTTAAGTATGCGGTGCTTTGTGTGCAATCTGCAACTTCCTTGAGTGTTCCTGAACCATGGTAATCATCCTGAGTAGTGAAGTTTTGTTTAATCGTAGTTCCTTCTTCTTCAGGGTTAATAGGTCCATCATTGACTGAATGATACGGACTTTCAAATCCAATGTGTAATTCATGATCTTCCATCTTTTCCGTGTATTCGTTTCCATTTTGGGGGTTACTTGAAGTGTAGAGCGATTTCAAGTAAATTGTTATTGCAGAACCAAATACGAAAATAATCAGAAACAAGATAGTTAAACCATAAGCTAAATGAACGATAAAATGACGGCCATTATCAGGTATAATAGGAACCAGACTTCTATTGCACGGATTTGTTACGTTTTTGATTGTTAGTTCTAAGAATATTTTTGTTGTTTCGACTGTTGGTATATCTTTTGCTGCAAAAAACATATTAATTTTATTAAGATCCCTTTTTATCAATTTAATTTTTAATTTATCTGTTTAAGTTTTTTACTTCGTAGGAGACATTTCATGTACATGGATACACATTTCTCACCGGTTTGACATCCGTTAACATAGTCGCAGTTGTCAGGGGAGCAGTCACATTGCATTAAACATCGATAACCGTAATTTGGATACACACACTTTGAGTTACAAAACAGACCTTTATAACCATTTCTGCATTCTAAAATATAAAAAGTATCATAGGAAAACTGTACAAGAAACTAACTGTTATTTAATTTTCACGAAGGCGAGATTGGTTTTTATTAATATTTTTTAAAAGATAAATAAATGCAAGTGGCAATAAGACCTGGTAGTCGACAGCCTAATGCAAAGTCACACAACTCCTCTTGACACTTGCAATACTGCTGACACTCAAAACCATATGACGGGTAAGGACATGTCCTATTGCACTGTACACCAATATAGCCGATGTCACATTCTAAAGACAATAATATTATTGTACTTAATTACGTAGTTTATTTAACTAAAGCATTATTATATCTAATGAAAGGTAAATATAATTCTCTCGTTTACCATTTAATTACGTACTATAGTACAGGATGTGAAATTCTTTGATACTTTGAACATGTTGAATTTGATGTACTAAATTTTTAAAGATTTTTTAGTTTTAGTCATGACTTTTTCTGACATATTATTGTCAATAACAGATTTATTTTTTGTTGAAACGACTTGCTTTATATTTAGTAAAAAGTTTAAAAGAGTAACTATATTTAAATTCAAAGCTTGATTTACTTCGTAAAAACTAGTTTTTCGCTAAAATTGAGATGTCAGCATATGTCTCTGAAGGGCTTCAAATTTGATCTTTTCTCAGCACTCAGGGTCATTGAGCAGTAGGGGATGAAATGTAAGGTCTCATACATATAACCCACAACTTTAACTTCAAGTTCTGCCTAGCGCATGGCGAGGAAAAGGTTGCTACTAATTTTATATCGATTAAGGTCCGTCCTGGCCAAAATTTGAATGCACGATCTCCCGATCACGGAGTGAGCAACTCTACCAAATAAGCTACTGTTAACAGATTTAAGTATTTAATTTAACTTAAGAGTTTTATTTCAAACAATAAAACCTACAGATTTTCTATTACGATATAAAAGATATAAATTGTCGCTGAAATATTTTTTGAGCATTTGAAAGCGTAACAAATATATAATCGACTAACCTCCCTCCAATAGGAATATGTACGGAAACAATTATTGTTACATGTTATATATAAATCAATATTTCTAGAAAAGTTTTAAAATTTGAATCAAAATTATTTAGTTATTTAAGCACATTTTTAAAGCATTAATATTTTCTCGTGGTTAAAGATTAAATCTTAGCCTGTCGACGAATTGCGTACACACATGGATGTTCTAATACATAATTAAATTGTTTAAAATTGATATTACAAATTACAAAAGAATACTTGATAGAAAAAAACCCAAAATCAGGACAACTTACTTTCACAGCTGTGACTAGTTTCGTTCCATGTATAACCGGTGCAGCATTTACCTGGTCTTTAAAAAAATGAATTAAAAAATGAATAAAAACCGCAAATTTAACGAGAGAGAGAGAGAGAGAGAGAGAGAGAGAGAGAGAGAGAGAGAGAGAGAGAGAGAGAGAGAGAGAGGAGGATAAGAATATCATACCCATCACAATTTGGTAATTTCTTTTCACAGAGCGCTGTCAGTAAAAAGTAGTAAATCATCAGGAATTGGAAAAACATGTTCTAACATGTATCAACCAAATCCGAGAACTAGGCTGCAGAATTTACTTACTTATGGATGATAATATATTAATCTAATGTATGTTTTAAAATATATTTCACGCTATCACCAAACACGAATTCTGTACTTTGAAAGTTCAGAATAAAGTCTGTAGCATTGTCAATGTTTCAATATTTCCTTATTTCAATAGTGTAGTCGTATAAATTCTTGACCAAATTTCAAGTAATTTGAACGTTATAACTCGAAACATAGAGGCTAATAAAAAAATCAAGATCTGATCTTAATCAAATGGATGTAATCTTTAGACAGGATCTCAACCTTGCAAAAATTATCCGACTACGTGGTCTTATAACAGGAAGATATATTTAACGAAAAAAAATGGACCGAATGCTGTCATATCTAATCAAAAGGCAATTATTTGAATGAGATATAAAAAAAATTAAATGTAAATGCATGTGGCTTATCCTACTGCATATATGGTTGTGCATTTACATATTTACATAGCAAAAACGTACGCCATTTGCCTTATATGAAATTTATAAAACACGCCCTCACCTTGTTATATTAGAGAAATAGAATAATAGCGATGGCAAAGTTGAAGTCATTTGTATTATACATATCATAAGATAGAAGGTGTAAAATGATTTCTTATTCAATCTTTTACAAAAAGACGAGCAAGGTAAACTTTATCGCAAATCTCATGTCGTGATAATCATCTGTTTTTATTTCACTTATGCTTTTTAAAACATAAAATACATGTTTCAATTTTCTAAAAACTCTACTTTATTCTACATTACTTCTCCTCCTTCAAAAACAGAAAACATAAGCCATTAAGTTTGTGCGTTTGTATGTGTGCGGGGGAAGAAACAAATGGAAAATCACTCGAAACTCAAAACAATCTTTGGAGCTTTTTGGAGGGTTTTGACCGTTGTCGCATAATATTTGGTCCGCCTCGTTTAAAGGTCCGGCCGGACCTAATACGATATCATATTTGGTCCGCCTTTTATAAGAAAAGGTCCGGCCCGTATAAGAAAAGGTCCCCCTGCGTTTTAAGGTCCGGGTGGTGCAAAATGTTTTAATCTTGAATTTAACATATGAAATTAAGGCTACCGGGTAGTTTGTTTATATTATATGATGAAAGAAGGATTAACCCTGTTGTGTTTTATTTTTTGTACAACATACAAGTATCTCTAGACAAGAATCTACTCGTATAGTGTGCTTTAAGCAGTGCCGTTTAGGGCCATGATTTCTTTAAAAATCATGCCACAAGTATTTTGCAAGTGTTTGTTTTTCCTTAGAATTTGCTATTTGTAAATTAGTACGATTAAAGGTGTGAAATCTGTCGGTGTGTATAGCTAATAAAACAATGGGTGTGTGACGTATTTGTTTACCTGACAGGTACCCACCGTACCCACAGTAGAGCCCGCGGCAGATGGCGCTGTCATTGAATGGTTGGTGAACCTAATGGTCATGTGTACCTAATGGTACATATTAATAGATCTTATTTTTTAATTAAAAATATTATGCCAAGAGAGAGAAATATTCAGGCGTACACTTCAAAAGTGCAAAATTTTTGATAATTATAACCATACATGTATAATCTTTATTTGAATATTTAAATCTAAATATGGCGTATCTGAGCTAAAAATTAAAAATACAAGATTAAGCATAGATTTACATGAGATTTGGTTTTTAGGTTCAAATCAAAAATTTCACCGATATTGAACTTAAATACCCCCACGTTTCTATTAGTTAAATTCAAACTAATTGAATTAAAACTGTGTCTGATATTTAAATTCCGAGTCGATAAGAATCGGCCATTGTTTTAAATCTCGGATATCTATGAAACACGATTGATTTAAATTGTTTGATTTTCATAAAATGTTTCAGTCTGCATTCCATATCGGATTTTTTTTTTTTGGTGTTGAAATTTTAAACTTTTTATTTCCGACATTTTAAGCTTTCATTTTCGACATTCTAAAGTGTTCATATCCGACATTTTTCAGGAATTTAGTGCTTTCCGGTAATGAAAATTTTTAAAGAATAAATTATAGACTGTTTAGTAAATCAATGTTCGGCACAGTCTTTGACGTTTAATTTAGTGAACATTAAATGCGATGAAAAAATTGCATGCTCATTAAACTCTGTTAACTAGACTTAATGCTTCATGTACAGATACATGTATACAGAACTTTTATATTAAAATGTTGTGTATAATAAATTCTTTCAAAATTCCATTTCTACATACATGTACCTGGTAATCATTAAATTGCCGGAGAAGTACCTTGCAAAAATTCCAGAAATGAAAAGAAATAAATGTCAGAAAAGAAAAGACAAATTGTCGGAAATGAAATAAAGAAATGGCGGAAATGCCATGCCGATTTCCGGAAATGAAATGCAGCAGTCCTATCTTTACAGCGTGGTATATAAAGTACCAAAACAAATAAAATGATCTTTTTTTATATTTCTAGTCTGAACTTGTAAAAGAAAAACGCCTTTTATGACTTTAAAGGTTTTAAACGCAGTATTATATAAGGTCCGCCCTCTGCATTTCATATATCTTCATAGCTGCAGATCTGTAACTCTCCGAAAAAAATATATTGATACACCGGAGAGCTACAGTGCCACCCATTGAAAAAACTATATTTATTGCGCACAAAAAAGTGCGCTCGGTTCTTGATTAAATCTTCCAAATTCTTACCTCAATTGCAAAAAAGGAAAGATTTTTTTAAAAAATGCCTTTATCCTCTATCAAGTACTCTCGTAGTTGACATCTGAACGAAGCATATTGGACCGAATTATCTTTGAAACTAAAATGGCAGTATAAATAGCGAAATGTTCGATGATTACAATAACAGGGACAGGAGGACTATTAACAGCAATTATGAGGAATGTTTGGTTGTGGAAACCGCGAAAGAATATGTTAGGAACACACGATTAGTAATGTTTTTAAAAAATGGAGAAATAAATCGAGAACCGAGCGCACTTTTTTGTGCGCAATAAATATACAGTTTTTTCAATGGGTGGCACTGTAGCTCTCCGGTCTATCAATATTTTCTTTTTCGGAGAGCTACAGATCTCCGGTCTATCAATATTTTTTTTTTCGGAGAGCTACAGATCTGCAGCTAATATCTTCATGTCATAAAGTGAAATTTTTGGACTGGGTTTATTTTCGTCGCTTTAAAACTAAAAAAAAAAAAAAAAAAATAGACAGGGCGGACCTTAAAACGCAGTTATAAGAAAAGGTCCGCCCTCTGTATTTAAGATATTTTTATGTTATGAAGGGAAATTTTTGGACAGGGTTTATTTTCGTAGCTGGAAAACTAGAAAAATAGACAGGGCGGACCTTAAAACGCAGTTATCAGAAAAGGTCCGCCCTCTGTATTTCAGATATTTTTATGTTATGAAGGGAAGTTTTTGGACAGGGTTTATTTTCGTAGCGTAAAAAACTAGGGAAAAAGACAGGGCGGACCTTAAAACGCAGTTATCAGAAAAGATCCGCCCTCTGTATTTCAGATATATTATTCATAGAAGAAAGAGAAATTTTTGGACAGGGTTTATTTTTATAGCTTGAAAACTAGAAAAATAGAGAGGGCGGACCTTAAAACGAAATTATCAGAAAAGGTCCGCCCTCTGTATTTCAGATATTTTTATGTTATGAAGGGAAATTTTTGGACAGGGTTTATTTTCGTAGCCTGAAAACTAAAAAAAAAAAAAATAGACAGGGCGGACCTTAAAACGCAGTTATAAGAAAAGGTCCGCCCTCTGTACTTCAGATATATTCATGTCATAAAGAGAAATTTTTGGACAGGGTTTATTTTCGTAGCTTGAAAACTAGAAAAATAGACAGGGCGGACCTTAAAACGCAGTTATCAGAAAAGGTCCGCCCTCTATATTTCAGATATATTCATGACATAAAGGGAAATTTTTGGACTGGGTTTATTTTCGTACCTTAAAAAACTACGGAAAGAGACAGGGCGGACCTTAAAACGTAGTTACCAGAAGAGGCCCGCCCTCTGTATTTCAGATATATTCATGTCATAAAGAGAAATTTTTGGACAGGGTTTATTTTCGTAGCTTGAAAACTAGGCAAAGCGACAGGGCGGACCTTAAAACGCAGTTATCAGAAAAGGTCCGCCCTCTGTATTCCAGATATATTCATGTCATAAAGAGAAATTTTTGGACAGGGTTTATTTTCGTAGCTTGAAAACTAGGGAAAGCGACAGGGCGGACCTTAAAACGCAGTTATCAGAAAAGGTCCGCCCTCTGTATTTCAGATATATTCATGTCATAAAGAGAAATTTTTGGACAGGGTTTATTTTCGTAGCTTGAAAACTAGAAAAATAGACAGGGCGGACCTTAAAACGCAGTTATCAGAAAAGGTCCGCCTTCTGTATTTTAAATATTTTTATATTAGAAAGAGAATTTTTTGGACAGGGTTTATTTTCGTAACTTGAAAACTAGAGATTAGAACTTTTTTAGTGTGCAGTGTTTAGAACTTCCTTATAATTATTATTAAATTAAATAATTAATATTTTAAGTACCAGCCTAATAGTGTGCAAATTTCCTTCTTTCACACAAGCTTTATAAATGTATTATACTTCTTTTGCCATTCACACAAGTTTGTACAAAGTTAGGCCATAGTAAACAAATGTATGGTTTTGTTCTTTATATTTCATGAATTTCAGCGTTAAAAATTGTTGAATCGTATGGTTTAGATATCAATTAATGATTGATCAATTAATGATTTGATATGAAAAATTTGCTAGCTTTGTTTATTTTTTTACCAAGGCCCATAAGTGCATTCGTTCTTTTCTGAAATTGTGTGTCTTTAAACTCAAGCTCTTTATATGGTGTACAATATCGGTATAATTTAAAACTTTAAACTTTTTTGACAGGTATCTGCGTGATTTTACTGCACTCCATTCCCCCCCCCTCCCAAAAAAAAAACCCATTTAGGAGGGGGGTATAAAATGTTGATTTTTATTGAAACCGAAACCGAGAGACATAAGTATAAATAATATAATTATCATAAATGTAGTGCACAGAGATTTTATATGAGCAAAATGTATATTAAATATGAAAAATAAAGGCATTTATAAATCCAGCAATTTGTCGACTTAATTTGGTTTTTTGGTTTGATTTCGCCAATTAATGCACATTTACCTTGTCCCGGAGTAATATTTAGTAGGCCGCATTTCATTTCCGGAATTTCCTGAACTTTTCATTTCCGACATTTTTAAGTTTTTACATTTTAAAAGTTTTCATCTCCGACATTTGTCAAATTCATGTCAGTACTTTTTCGTAAAAGAAAAAAGAATTCATGCATCCGTTATAAAAATCCTTAAGGTAAAATATTTTAGATAATTTATTCAAAGAAAAGACTTTGCTCTTAGCTGTCAAAGAAACTTAATTGATTTTACTCTGGAACAGATGTAGGTACATGTATTGTGAATGTGAAGTTTCACTTAACTGTTTCCTTTACTTATTAACAGTCTTAATATTGTTTACTTCTACTACTACTACTACTACTAGAAGTAAACAATATTAAATGTTAAATTTAAATTGCCGTAAAGGTATCCTAAAAAATCCGAAAATGTGAAAAAAAAGAAATAAATAATGTCGAAAATGAAAATAAAATTGTCGGATTCCGAAATAATAACAAAAATTGTCGGCAGTGTTAAATTCAGGAAATGAAATGTAGAGATCTAGTAGATATAATAATTAGCCTTTGAATAGGTAAGAGACAGTGTTAACTTATAAAAAACACAGGGGATATGGTACTTTAGGTTTTCTCAAACGAAACAATTATAAAAAGATTTTACAAGAAATAGCAACTTGATACCTAAATTTAAGAACATAGTTAATTATTTGTTTACACAAAATTCCACCTAATCCCACGTGAAATTTCACCTTTTTCTACCTGATTTTCAGAAAGTGGGAATAGCTTGCATAAACCCCCCCCAACTGCCCAATCCGTAGGCATGTTGTTTTTACAATAAGGGGTGTAGGGTAGTACACTGTGACATAAGCCCCTGTCACAGCTAGTGACCCTCCAGTTATTTACAACAATATTAAACGTAAAGAATGACAGATTTCTTTTATCAATACTATAAAGAAATATATTTTGAAAGATGTGAACTTCAGTTTTTGTGAGTGGATTTATATTTAGTCAAACGTTTATCATGTTTATAGGAAAGAGAGTGTAACTAAATGATTCGTGTTGGACTTACGAACATTATCTGTTCATTCAATATGATTAATCTGCTAGTAAACAAGGCGATGAAGGTAAATGTATGTACATTTGTATTCTTAATATTTTTTTTATGATAATGTTGACATTAGTGTATTAATTTAAACGACAAAAGAAGCATGTCCTATCTTCCCGACGGGAAACCCGATCAATAAATCTAAACATTCCTTTATTTATGTATTAATTTCGATTTCTTACTTATTGTTTACTACATTTTCTTGGAGAAAACACTAGCTATTAATACGACTTTATATCCTTAAATAATTTTAAAAGAATAGTTTTTCAATCAATATCGAATGAACCACATGCATACAATTTGTATAGCCGAGGGCGGACCTTTTCTTATAGAGCCAGGCGGACCAAATATGTTATCGTATTTGGTCCGGCCGGACCTTTAAACGAGGCGGACCAAATATTATGCGACACCGTACAGCAGCAAAAAGGGGAGGGGGTCAGGAAAAAATCTCAGAAAAATAGGGTGCCCAATTCCATCTTTATATGTACATGTACCACTGTCAATATCTCCATCTTGAAATGTCGTTCGCTCAATAATCAAATAGTTCTCCTGTTTCTCAAATATTGCCTCCCCGTTGAGACAGTGGACATTATTAATTTTAACTATGTGGTTTTGTGTTTTGCCATATACCTATATACACTTATGAAGGCTAAATGGAGAAAAAAGAGTATGAATGGCTTGACTCGTATAAGACCTTTTTTTTTTCTTGCTTAATTACCAGTGTTAGATTGACTTGTACTGTGTGAGATTTTTCTGTCTTACACTGTGTATTACTACGCCGCAAACGATAACGTAAACATTCCGTCTTAATATAAAAAAAATTGTAATAATGTTAAAAAATACCACATAAAAATAAAATTCCTCATTTAACTTATAAAAAAAAACTTATTTTCATTCAAAATATTTTCACTTGTTAAATGGCACTATATTAAGATAGCGGAAGAATTCTTCTTGTCTAAGAATGAATGTTTACGCTGTCGAATAGATAAGTTTTTTTTATATCCAGTTTTAATCTATCTAATGAATTTACATAAACTGAAATTTATTTTTTAGTTAACACGATTACACTACGTGTAAACCATTTTTAGGTAAGCTCTTTCCGATGGTGTATTTAGATTTTTTATTAGATGGAAAACTAAAAAAATATTTTTTTCATCCCTACATGTAAGGTGACGTCATTGACAGGCCGTTTTTTTTAAATAAAATAATGCGAGAAAAATAATAATTCATTATTTACTCCTGTGGGAATAGTGAAATTCCATCTCGGGGCCAAGATTCACGGTAAAGCCTCGTCGTAGCTTGACTGTGAATCTTGTCCCCTCGGTGAAATTTCACTATCCCACACTCGTAGTAATGAATGATTCTATTAATCTCACCGGAACATTTATCTCCCTATTTGCTATCTGTTATCTATTTCATATATGTAAACATATATATCTATGCAGATCAATATACGTACGGTTGCACATGTACAACAAATATATTTATCTTATTTACTCTGCATTTGGAATATCAAAAATGCTGTTATGTGATATTCCAGAGTAGATTCATATTAACTATAATTATCATTATTTTAATGTAGTGCATGCAAACTTTTTCGATTGCAAAAATGTGCATTTGTGTGCGATATTTTCCAATCATTATTCACTTTACACTGAGTCACGTTACCGCTGAAAATGTAAGTATATGTGTTTTTGAACAAATAAGAATTTGCTATCTTCTTTTCTGGTGTAATCGAAATTGACAATTCTAACTGTTAATGTACTTGCTTACTAGTATATGTTATGATATACTCAGTATCATCTTTCAAATTTCAGATAAATGAAATAAAAACAATGTAACTGTATATATTGTTAAGCTTCGTCATGCACTAATACAAATACGTTTTATATGTACTTATTTGAATGGGATTTTGAAAACGAATGAAGCACAAAACGGAAGTATATTCCCCATTATATATCCTACGAACACATTTTTTAAGGAAGCTCTGGAGGGGAATTGCCTTACTTGTAATGGCTTATTTGTTTAGACTTTTTGTAGCTGGTTATTACAAAAGGTAATTAAGAAGCTTAATGGAGAACTTGAATACACTTTGATTGATAAATTGTGGTACATGTATAATACGGAAGCCTTGGAAGGGCATTGACTTACATTTTATGATTATTTGTTAAAGCTTGTATGTTGTGACTTCATTGTTATGAATTATTTGTTTTTAGTTAAAACTAAGTGTAACGTTGCCATGTAGAACGTGTAGCCTGGCTTAAAATGATATGTTAAGATCTATATTAACAGTGGTTTTAAATTGTTTGAATGTACACTAGTTTAATATCTAAATACAAATGTGAGTACTAAATTCTTATCTATTGACATATTTGTGTTAAAACTAAATTGTTTTTTGTAAATGTTATTTCTTTTTAACGTAAAAGTTGCTATTTAATTTTCATTTGTTACTTCCAGTTTGCATAACAAAATATAACTGACATTTTATTTTACTGTTATTAGTAATAAATTCAAATTCTTAATTTTTTTTCCCGAAAGTACAAATAGCCTACATTTCTCGCGCCAATTTTATGTTTCATGAATAAACATGTGATACCAAAAAAAAAAGCTCAAAGCACAAATAACAATAATATCCATCTTTTTTCCAAGGATATACCGGTATGATACAGGCAAGTTTTTGCTACAATTCATCAAAGAATATTTAGAGAGGCTTGGTGGTGGCAGCCATTTTCAGACTTTTTCGATATCCTTTAAAAGAAGAGGTCCATATAAAGATATACAAAAATGATTAAATTTTAAATCTAAAATATATGATTTTTTTCTTTGCCAAATTATAGTTGACAGCTTAAGATATCGTATCTAAAAAAAAAATAAGCTAAATCTCGTGTATAATTTGCGGTTAATTTGTTAACCTCCCAGCCTCCTTAAATTAGATTATTAGATTAATAATAAGATTAAATGATCAAACGTAAGCCAAGCTATCACGTTCTCTGTATCTACTTTTTACTCTTTATTATAACTAGTATCAAGAACTTCATAATAAATAAGTCATAACAAATAGGTCATTTCAAGTAAGTCGATGTCCCTTATTACTTAATAAATGAGTTAATATCCATCTAAGACTTCCGTATATAAAAAGGAATAAGTAGTAAGTTTGTAAAATATCAAAAACACACTGTATTGATAGAATTTGCTATACGTGCATTCAGCAATGTTCAAAATAAAGAAGAATATTAAATATCTAGTTACAGGTATTAATTAATATTTGTTGTCAAACTACACAGTGCAACTGAGAATACATGTATATTTAAGATATAATGATGATTTACCCTTTTAGAATGGAGCGTGTTTGGCGTCAATTCCTACTATATCTCATGTTTCTCATTGTCCACTTACCATTGAGAAATGGAATGAGAGAGCGAGTAAAAAACGGTGTCAGGATATTCCACAACACTGTTCAGAGGACTTTTCTTATCACTGTGTTATAAATTCGTTCCGGAATGCAACCATCGAGGTGTGTGCAAAACCAAGACAAATTGCAGGTAAAAATAATCTTAACGTTAAAAAAATCGTTTTGCTGTATATGTTTAGAAATTAAATCTAAATAAAAGAAAACCGGACCAAGCCCAATTTATATTTCACATTTAGAGAAAAAGAAGCATCCGGGAGGGGGTAGTCGAAATAAGTAGTTGTAGTTAATTGAATGAAATAATTTTTTTTCAAAGTAATTGATGTTGTTTTTAATTTACTTTGTTTTTCTATTACAAGTAATTGAATGTATTTAGATACATTCAAAAATGTCATTCATTTATAAATTACATTATTGAATTACATTTCTAAAGTAAAATATATTCAAACTAGAGGTACTGTGAGCAATGAGTTCACTAAATGAGAACCCCGCCTCCCATATGAGTACATGTATTACGGCGAGCTTTTCACCCGCCTCGGAATTAGCTCTGGAATTGCCTTACACCCAGCAATAAATCGGTGGAGAATCCGGGTAACGACACCCGGGTCTGCTACATTAATTTTGTGGTAGTCAGATCTTGGACCTCTACAGCTACATGTAAATAGCGAGTTTTTCCACACTTTGACAGTACAGATACAGATGAAGCAGACGTATTTGGACAGCAATGGAGTATTCTTTTTTCTTTAAGTGGAGACTTAAAAAGTTCAACTTTTCTTTCCTGTCAGTATATAGTTTGCGGAAGGTGCGGAAACGTGCATCCTAATGTTTTATGTTTTGCGGTAAGCCAGAAGTGTTACGAATGCCACAGAATTGGACATTATTCAAGAATGTGTTTCATACAGATGAAGAAAACAGCACCAAAACTCGAAAATGAAGGGGAAGTCCCAAGCAAAAGGAAAGCGCGAGACAGGAAAAGGCTGTGCAAGTATCTCGAAATCAAACGAATTCTGCGAGAATTACCATTCAGTTCTCTTTGAGACAATCATTTTTGATCAATATGTGATACATCGTGTACTCTACGAACTGAGCTGAAAAATATTAAAATCCAGCTATGTATATCAAATAAATTAATGCATCAGCAATATAATTCTGTAAAATACTTTAACTAAGATTGGATTAATGCATTCATCCCGATTAAAAAAAACATGAAAATTCATATAAAAAGAGCAAGGTTCACTTTTGCCTTTTTGGCCCTGTGAATTTCTAAAAAACGAAACTATCTCGTTATAATTAACAATGCATTAAATATTATTTAGATCTTTGGTGATTGCGTATCTATCAAAAATGGCATAATTTTCTGGCTAGTCAATGCATTATGACCTTACGAAATGCGTCAGTTTCCTCATATTTTGAAAAAGTTTAGAAAAGCGGTAATTTTTGAAGCTATTTTTCGTTAACATAGGGTGCAACCTCTGATCTAAAATATGTAACTAGTAAATGATAGAACTGTTGCTGAGGATTAAAAGACGTTTAATTTTTTAAATCATAGAGTGCGCTCATATTATTTTTCTTCATTGAATGTATTCAAATATATTTGTTTACATTAACAATTCAAGAACATTGCAATTTCAAAAGCCAATTTCTCAAAGACCTGGACTTTTATTAGAAACTTTTTATAGGAAATGAAAGCATAAAGTCTGTATTTTATTTAACATCAAGTGTTAATCAATCAATTTATATATCTACAGGGCCATTTTATGCATTAAGTGAACCAAGCTCATCTTTTTAAAGTTTGGTCGAAGTATATGGAATTAACGAACGATATTCAAGATCAAAAGTACATAAAACAATACAAAATAGAATCTCAATTATGGGATCAGGTGTCATGGATTGAATGAGCATCCCCTACAGACCGGTCACACCCACTGTATGCTCCTTGTCATGATCGGGGAATTACGGAAAATCCATCGTCAATTCAGTGTATAAATAAAGGACTAACAATAAGTATGAAAAACATAAGTCAGTATTTGACTCAGTGTAAGATTAAGAAGTAATCGAATTTAGATTTAAAAAGTGACCGCAAATATGTGCTCTCTGTGGTAAAAAATCCATGGCAAACATTACATATAGTAACCAAAGAGAAACATCAAAACTTATTTTTGGTAAATGTTTTATGGCTCTTTTCTGTATTATATGGTCAGGTTTCATCCTTTTATATCCATACGTGTATGACTTTAAACCGTTTATTGAATATTTTATGTTTAAATTTTGATAATTTTGTTTTATACATGTAGTAAGGTATGTCATAGTTGATTTACCAATGTAATATTATTGACAATAATATGTTTTATGCATACATATGTAATTTACCATTTTCTGTGGTTAGAATGTAGTGATTGTAGTATATTTCATGTATATATCAGGTTTCAGAGCTAGGACGTTATGTAATGCATAGTCTCAGGTTTTGGGACTTTGCGTTGATTAGTCGTGAGCTAACGTCGGAGATATCACGTGATTGTTATCGCTGGTGGATGCTGCAAGTGCTTGTACACACCATTTTTTGTACAAAAACATAACGATTTCGGATTATTCAGCTTGATCAATGCTTAATAATCAGTGGGTTAGCAGTGCATACGACTTTATGCACAGTATGTAAGTGATATTTCGGATTCGCTTTGTGACTGTTTTTCGACTCCATCGGAGCCTGGGTACATGCGGGGTGTTTCAAAATGGCGGACATGACGAGGATTGTGCTAATCGGCCATTCGTACATTAGAAGGATGGACAAGTATATGAAAGAAAAAAATGTGAAAAAAAAATCTTTGTTTTGACCTAAATTATAAATAGATTCTCACTGTTGATCCGTGGCCAAGGTGGGTTAAACGATAAGGGTTTGGCGACATCGTGAACACTATGTACTTTCTCCACAGCCCCTGACATTAGCCTTTTTCAAATCGGAGGTAACGAACTTTCCTTCGACCCCCCACAAAGATTGTAAGGTATATTTCTTTTACGAACTTCCTGATTCATGGTACGAGTGTGAAACATGTAATTTTATGCAACTTCTCCTACGGGACCCTCACAACTTACCACCGGGATGCAACAATGTTGTTATTGAAATTAATCAGCTTAGAAACTCTGTGTCTGAATCCTTACCATACACTGTATGTGTCATTTTGGAAACACCGGGGTTTTGGGACTAATCTACTGTACCTGAGGGAGTTCACCTACGTACAAAATCATGCAGTACCCATCCAGTACTTATGGTCAATGGTCAATCAAAGATAAGGTGGTCAACACTTGCAGGAGGCTAAGGCCAGTATAAATTAATTTGAAGTTTGATATAATGATATACATGATATATGAGCATAAATCATGGAAATGAATAGATGCATATGTATAGGACACGAGTCAAATATCTAGTAAGATATTTAGAAAGATGTCTGTTCTAAACATTCAAGTATTATTATATCTTTCTTTAGGATATATATAACTTCATGAAAACCTGCAGAACATAATGTCAAAATTTTCCATGCTAATGTCTCAAAGTAATTGTTTGCAGGGTAAACTTACTGTATACATATGTCAAAATTTTCCATGTTAATTGCTGTATTAAAGTTATTGGTTCGCAATGTGAACTAGCAGTATACATGATGTCAGAGTTTTCCATGTTGCTGCATCAAAGTTATTAGTTCGCTATGTGAACTAGCAGTATACATGATGTCAAAGTTTTCCATGTTACTGTCTCAAAGTTATTGGTTTGCAATGTGAACTAGCAGTATACATGATGTCAAAGTTTTCCATGTTACTGTCTCAAAGTTATTGGTTCGCAATGTGAACTAGCAGCATACATGATGTCAAAGTTTTCCATGTTGCTGTATCAAAGTTATTGGTTCGCAATTTGAACTAGCAGTATACATGATGTCAAAGTTTTCCATGTTACTGTCTCAAAGTTATTGGTTTGCAATGTGAACTAGCAGTATACATAATGTCAAAGTTTTCCATGTTACTGTTTCAAAGTTATTGGTTCGCAATGTAAACTAGCAGCATACATGATGTCAAAGTTTTCCATGTTGCTGTATCAAAGTTATTAGTTCGCTATGTGAACTAACAGTATACATGATGTCAAAGTTTTCCATGTTACTGCCTCAAAGTTATTGGTTCGCAATGTGAACTAGCAGTATACATGATGTCAAAGTTTTCCATGTTGCTGTATCAAAGTTGGTTCTCAGTGAGTACTTGATAAGTCATGTGGCTGTCTCAAGGTATAACTAAACTGTTATCTATTCAATACAAGATCAAAAGCAAGGCATGTTTTTTTTCTTTTATAAAGACTTGATTTTTCAGTAAAATATAACAGTTATGAAGCCACTGTTGTTGAAATCTTCATCATTTTATTATCAAAGTATGCAATTATGAAAGGTCATTACCTAAAATGTTGGTGATACCTTTCATCATAACAGCAGAAAATACATGAAGTTGTTCGCTTAAAATATATAGTCATAAATTATATTCTAGATAGAATTCTTTCAGCTTCAATCCTGCCCAAGAGACGGCCAGCCACAGACGAAACCTGGAGAAGAGGAAGGAGTCTAAAAAATCAGAGTGAAGTGTCAAAACTGGTGGAGCATCCATCCGTGCAGATTGATAATGAAAACAAGCAGACAAAATTCTTAAGTAACTAGTGCTAATTGTAACGGGGACCGTTACAGATGTTCCCCAAACGCTCCCCAACTCCCTTTTAGTGCCATATTCCCTGTAAGCTTCATTAAATAAGACAAACTCTATGCATCTGAGATTTTAACAACATTTACAAAGAAATGTACAAAAATTGTTTAAACTTTAGCATTGCACGCGTGCACATGTGAATGCATTTGCGTCATGACCATATCATCTTGTCTACACAATCTATATTTTTAATACACTGAATATTAAATATTTAATCCAAAATTATTAAAAAATACGCTCATTCAAGTGTATGTTTGATTTGACTCATTTCACGTGCACGCACGTGCATACATGAGCATGCTGACCATACCTTCTTGTAGAAATCCATTATATCTATCTATGTTCTAAATTCCACCCCGTTTGGGTGAAAACTATGGGAGTTATAGCAGTTTAAAGTTTCAGCCAATCAGATTGCATCACATGTACACGCAAGTGTATGCATGTGCGTGGTGACCATACCTACTTGTAGAAGTCCATTATATCTATCTATGTTCCAAATCCCATCCTGTTTCGTTGAAAACCAAGGGAATTATAGCTGTTTAAAGTTTAAGCCAATCAGATTGCAGCGCATGTGCATGCACGTGTTTTCATGATAATTGCTTATTTCATGTTGTAGGATATCCTAATGCATTGCTATGTTCAAAATTTCAAAGGATTTCGTCAAAAAACAAGAAAGATATTGAGACTTAAGTTGCAGCCAATCAGAGCGAAGTGCACGTGCATGCGCGTGAGATCTTGCTATTTTCACCATGTCGTCATGTCTATACTACTAATATATTCGCACATTATGAGTTTCAAAGCATTTCATCTAAAAATGGAACAGTTGTGGCTATATCTATTATATTGGTCATTTCACGTGTTGCACGTGCACGCTCTTGCAAGCACGTGCGCGCAAAATGACCTTGATTCCGCAAATCTACATAACATGTCTACTAACCCTAAAAAGGTTTTACCTACATCGGACGAACAGTTTACAAGATCATTCCCGGACAAAAAAGTTCCAGGAAGAAGAAGAAGAAAAATAATAATAACTAGTGCTAATTGTAACGGGGACCGTTACAGATGTTCCCCAAACGCTCCCCAACTCCCTTTTGGTGCCATATTCCCTGTAAGCTTCATTAAATAAGACAACCTCTATGCATCTGAGATTTTAACAACATTAACAAAGAAGTGTACAAAAATCATTTAAACTTTAGCATTGCACGCGTGCACGTGTGAATGCATATGCGTCATGACCATATCATCTTGTCTACACAATCTATATTTTTAATATACTGAATATTAAAGTATTTAATCCAAAATTAAAAAAAAAATTCGCTCATTCAAGTGTATGTTTGATTTTTCTCATTTCACGTGCACGCACGTGCATACATGAGCATGGTGACCATACCTTCTTGTAGAAGTCCATTACATCTATCTATGTTCTAAATTCCACCCCGTTTGGGTGAAAACTAAGGGAGTTATAGCTGTTTAAAGTTTCAGCCAATCAGATTGCAGCACATGTACACGCACGTGTATGCATGTGCATGGTGACCATACCTACTTGTAGAAGTCCATTATATCTATCTATGTTCCAAATCCCATCCTGTTTGGTTGAAAACCAAGGGAGTTATAGCTGTTTAAAGTTTCAGCCAATCAGATTGCAGCGCACGTGATTGCACGTGTTTTCATGATAATTGCTTTATTTCATGTTGTAGGATATCCTGATGCATGGCTATGTTCAAAATTTCAAAGGATTTCGTCAAAAAACAAGAAAGATATTGAGACTTTAGTTGCAGCCAATCAGAGCGAAGTGCACGTGCATGCGCGTGAGATCTTGCTATTTTCACCATGTTGTCATGTCTATACTACTAATATATCCTCACATTATGAGTTTCAAAGCATTTCATTTAAAAATAGAACAGTTGTGGCTATATCTATTATATTGGTCATTTCACGTGTTGCACGTGCACGCTCTTGCAAGCACATGCGCGCAAAATGACCTTGATTCCGCAAACCTACATAACATGTCTACTAACCCTAAAAAGGTTTTAACTACATCGGACGAACAGTTTACAAGATCATTCCCGGACAAAAAAGTTCCAGGAAGAAGAAGAAGAAAAATAATAATAATAATAATAATAAGAAACAGAGTAAAAACAATATGTTCCCCAACTTCGTTTGGGGAACATAATAAGAAACAGAGTAAAAACAATATGTTCCCCAACTTCGTTTGGGGAACATAACAAGGTAGTCGCGGAACCCTCTTAAGATGCTACAAGCAACATATCAGAAATACTCAATCAGTTATTCAGTTCAGGCGAACCAGCAACCCCAAAAATAGCATATCGACATTGATGGGATTCCGCTCGGTGCAACTGTAGCACAACGCATAAAACAAAAAATCTGGGAAAATTAGTATTTAGATTTGCGTGTGCTGCTGCAGCAGCGAGAGGATCCAGTATCTTGGGGGGGGGGTCTTCGACTTCCAACACCAGTCAACCCAAATAAATTAAGTGAATTTCTAGTTCATTATGATAGATCTCTTTCAACTTAATTAGTGCAGAGTTTTAAATAGGATTTTCGCCTGGGTTGTGTTGCAGACCCCATCATATCCAATATGTTGAGTAATCATAAATCAGCAAGGGAGCACCAAAATATTATCAATGATCACATAGAAACAGGTCTGCAAAAGCGAATTGATGGACCATTACCTGCACCCCCATTAGATCACTTTGTTGTATCACCCCTACTGCGGCCCTAAACTTAGTGTCAAAAGGTAATTCAAATAATTTCGGAATAATTCATGACCTCTTTTTTCCAAAAGACCAGTCTGTGAATGCCAACATCCAAAAGAGCTCTCTGCTGTACACTGTGATTGGATTGTTAATATTGGAAGTTTGGTTTGGTTTTTTTTTTTTGTGGGCCCACCAAATTCATCAACTGAGGTATGTTCTAGCCAGTATTTTATTCTCATGTAGGCAAATTGGGCCTCCTTTTAAGATGCACTAAACACAGACAGCTACACCTAAAATAATTATCTATTGGATAGAAGTAGATACTGGGATAATGGAATACAGACATCCATATGAAAAAATTTTTAAAAGTGCAAAAAGGTCTCATTGAAAGAATTACAGTCAGCACATAAGTCTTCTTTACTTCGCATGTGGGGTAGCTAGTAGTACCTGGTAGAGCCTTTTTAAGGCGTTTAAACAATCTCACTTGTTGTTTTGATGATTTTAAACGATATGCTAAGATAGAGGGGAAGCGAGAGCTGACTTAGCTACCTGGTCATATTTCCTGGTCATATACCATAAATCATTTTCATGGAAAATCTGTCTTCCTGAATAAAGAATTGATGTCCTCAGAATATCTAAATTTGCAAACTGATGCCGCAGGGTCACACAGTTTTGCTGTAGTTTTGGTTCAAAATGGTTTGCGGATAGATGGCCTGATGCCCTTATACAATGTCAAATATGCATCAAAGAACTTTTTCCAATTGCTATTGCATTTAGAAGTATGTGGGCACAAGCTTCAAAACCAAAAAAAAAAGACTTTTCTTATTTGACAATAAGGCAGTAGTAGAGGTCATAAATAAACAGTCATCTGGTGAACATAACCTCATGAAATTATCATGTCGGCTTGTACTACAGTGACTGGAACGTTATTGTTGACAACTTACACGAACGATCACGTTACACGAACGATTCCGCACGATTAGCGCACGATTAAACCTGTTACACGAACGATCTTTCACGTTCACGATTCTACACGTTACACGATCTTACACGATTGTTAACGCAAACGCACTCTTCTTCACTCAAAATAGTTAAAAGTATTTAGGAATCAATATTTTCAAAACGAAATACGGCTTAATTCTTATTTAAGATTTCAAAGAATTATCAATATTATTTCATAGACTTTGAAAAAAAAAACGGAAAAATGATATTTCTGTAACTAAATACATGTATATGCAAGACTTCACATTTTAGATTAAAAATAATTATTTCTAAGGTAATTCTCCGATAAAAAAAAAACTGGATTTTGTTCGTTCTATTAGACGATGTACATGTATATGGGTGGTATAACTTGATTGAATTGGATATCATGATATGCAGAAAGGGGGATACAATTGAACAAAAATGGCAGCATGGAATGACTTAAATTATAATAACAAATTTCATCCTTATCTTTCCAATGATTCAATGTCTGATAAAGTTGCCAATTATTCAACTTTTTCATTTGCAGAAATTTAAAATTAATTTATTACAAATAGGCTCAAGAGATAAACACAGATAATTAAATCTCTCGAAAATCATGCCGTGTCCATGTATATTTGTCGACTAACTAGTTATGTAAGGATTGAGAAATGTTTATTTCTTTGTAAAAAAAAATATATATATTTATTTTCAATGAATTGATTTTAAGATTATTCTGACAACAATAAGAAGTAAATAATAATTAAAATAAGATTTTCCAAAAAGGCGTTAAAGATCTAAGTACGGTTTATCACAATATTGATCGCGCTATTTGACGAGAACTTTATATTGTTCGACTTACTATTTTGCTTGTTTACTAGCGATAATTAGTTCGTTCGGGATTCTATTATGTAAATTGCGCTTTTTCATTTTATTTGAATTTTGATTAATAAAATATGGAAAACAAACAGGGAAATGCTTATTTTACAAATAACATTCCGATAAAAACTTACAAAACGAAATTTACACGATTCTAAACGCACGATCTCGCGCGATTAAAAACGCACACGATTGAGTCTGATACACGAACGATCTTGCACGTTAAACGAACGATCACTCACGATACATGAACGATTCGACACGATTGGTTTGTCAACAATAACGTTCCAGCCACTGTAGTGGCAATACAGTGCAATATTCACTTTAGAGCTAACCATGCTTCAATAAATTCTAATGTACTCGCTGACAGACTCGAACATTATTCACCAAGCACATTGGCATCACATGTTTGGGCCATTAAATTTTTCAATAAAAAATTTTGAATTTGCCAGACCCATCTAAGAATTTTTTTTTTTGGTTCAGAAATCAAAAATCATGCCAAAGAACAGCCTCAAGACTCAAAATAACGAGGGAAATTCGGAGGGAAATTCCTACAAAAGTTATAGAAACTATACGTCTTACAAGGTCTACTTGGAATAACCGAATTCTTTTAAGAGCATTAGATTGGGAGAATTATTTGTCAGGACACTGCAATCTATGAATCAAGTGTTTTTAAGGTCAAACATATACATTTTGAAACTGGGAAAGGAAAATTGAAAATTGTAAGTTTAATTTTATGTCACACACAAAAACTAGCAATCTGGTCAGTCAGTTACCATCTACCTAGAGGCCCAGTCTGAAAAAGATCTCTGTCCTGTGTTTGCCCTTTTTGAGTATATGTGCCAATTTAAACATTCAAAGGGGACCCCTTTTTCAATTAATTGATGGCACTCCAGTTTCACAGTCATTGGTTTCAAAACATTTAGGTGCAAGTATTACATTCATGGGTTTGAGTAAAAAATTTACAAAGGTTATGCTTTTTGTATTGGGGCAGCTACTCATGCAGCTAGGTTGGGTTCTTCGAAAAATGCAATCCAACATATGGGTAGATGGAAATCTAATGCAGTCAAGAGATATATAAGTACAAGATCCTTTACTCTTTCTCTCCAGTAGTTTGGTTTTTTTTTTGTGTTTTTGTTTCTCCACAATTCATTGAATTGATAAGGTATAGTCTACCACCCTCTCCTAATGATAACAGTACAGCACAAAACATCTGCTTATAAAGGTCGTCCTGCAATCAATTTTGTATTGGTCAAATTAATCTTGTCATCCTCATGTAGGCTGTCCCTTAGTTAACTATAAATGGGTCAGATTATGCCTGTCAGGTTCATGTAGGTATACCCGTTGTCCTAAGATAAGCTGTAAATGGGTCAGATTATGTTGGTTGTGTTCATGTAGGTTGTCCCCAGTTAAGCTTTCAATGGGTCAGATTATGTTGGTTGTGGTCTTGAAGGTTTCCCCAGATAAGCTGTAAATGGGTCAGATTATGTCTGACATGTTCTTGTAGGTTGCCCCCAGATAAGCTGTAAATGGGTCAGATTATGTCTGACATGTTCATATAAGTTGTCCCTAGATAAGCTGTAAATGGGTCAGATTATGTCTGACATGTTCATGAAGGTTGTCGTTAGGTCAGATTAAGATGGTTCAGATGAGGTCTGTCATCCCCTTCCCCCTACAATTTATTACCATAGAGTTACCTTCAGTCATCTGCAATTGATGATTAGAGCGTAAATAACAAATTGGAGCATGAAATAAAGGACTCGGCATTTGGAATGTTTACTGCAAATCATTTGTATAGACTAATTTGCTGTTTGCAATGTAATTAATTAATTGTAATTAACCATTGCCGATATGTTGTTTTATTACATAAATACAAATATTTTAAACCTTTGTACTAGAAATATTGTTTATCATTTATCATGATTTACATGTATATAAATGCAATTAAAATGTGGTAAGTTACAGGGGTTTGCTAGCCATCATTTATTATTCAGAGCGAGAATCTTTTCTTAAACATATATATTAAGATTATTAAGGTTTTTTTCCTATGTTGTCCATGTACGTGGGTTGTTTCCCTTGGGTGGCGGAAAATCCAATGTAGTTGGATTTTTGGTGGCCTATTGTTTGTTGCCACCTCATTTTTCAGCTTAAATGTTTGATATATTTGTGTTTTTTGAGTATTGTCATGATGTTATTTTAAGTTTTGGGAGATCCATAACAAGGTGTAGATACAAATTGTAGAAAGTCATATGATCTCCCAAATTTCATGTGTTTCATTTGTGTCATTAATAAATGACATATTTACAACAATACTCATTCTTGGTTTTCATTCAATCTGAAATATAACAGAGCTGCGGGAAACTTGGTTTTAAATTTGCACTATTATCATATGGAAGGCATAATGTAATATTATTGACAATAATATGTTTTATGCATACATATATAATTTACCACTTTCTGTGGTTAGAATGTAGTGATTGTAGTATAGTTCATGTATATATCAGGTTTCAGAGCTAGGACGTTATATAATGCATAGTCTCAGGTTTTGGGACTTTGCGTTGATTAGGCGTGAGCTAACGTCGGAGATATCACGTGATTGTTATCGCTGGTGGATGCTGCAAGTGTTTGTACACACCATTTTTTGTAGAAAAACATACCCTCCACCTCCACGTACAACTGTCCCTTAGGTTAAACTTTACTTTGGGATGTATTTTGATAATTTCTTTTGACTTGTGGCCTATTGTTTGTTGCCACCTTATTTTTCAGCTTAAATGTTTGATATATTTGTGTTTTTTGAGTATTGTCATGATGTTATTTTAAGTTTTGGGAGATCCATAACAAGGTGTAGATACAAATTGTAGAAAGTCATAGGATCTCCCAAATTTCATGTGTTTCATTTGTGTCATTAATAAATGACATATTTACAACAATACTCATTCTTGGTTTTCATTCAATCTGAAAAATAACAGAGCTGCGGGAAACTTGGTTTTAAATTTGCACTATTATCATATGGAAGGCATAAATATATTTATCATACATTAAAGATACCAGGCCTTCAACTATTGGGAACAGTCAATGCAAAACGTTAACTATCAGACGCTAAACATGTTAAAATTGCTATAGTTCAATTTTTTAGACATATTGCAATGGTTACAGTAACACATATCGAAGAAAATTTCCCTTAGTTTTATTGAAAGTGTCAAATACTTTTCTAATAGAGAATTTGGGGGAAAACTACGAGACTATGTATGCCAAAGCTCCTAAATAAAATTTCAAGTCTTTACAGAGAATTAGTCTTAAATGTGTAATTATGTTTGTACAGTATAAACATACTCACCAGCCAGGATAAAAAGATAAGTTCAATTTAAAAATATTGCTGCTTCGAAATATTCGTATACTGTATATGTTTTCCAAATGTTATTGGAAATGAAACTTAAGTAATTGATATGTTCTGTATAGGGGATTAGTTTCACGGGTTGTAATTTTCACATTTTTTCCTCATTTAACACGATCGCGGTTTATTGAATTCGCGGAATTGGTACATGTTTATAATAAAAGTTACCTTCCTTGTCTTTATTTAACGAACAGCAGAGTATAGTTTGATATAAAATAACTAGATTTAATAAATAATTGACAAGTGTAGTTATCAAAAGTCTTGATTATAAACGTCGAATGAACTTTATTTATATGCTATCTATTACGATGAGTGAACACATACACAACCCCAAGATTTTCAGAAAGCGGCAAATAACCACTGGACGGTAATGAGTTAATGAAGGTCGACAAAATAGTATCCTTCCACATCTTCAGTACGTTCGATAGTTATTTGAATGAATTTTTAAAACCAAAATATCGATAAAAACTAATATGCATGATAAAGCAGGTAACAAATACACGTGGTAACATTAGTTACGCACGGTAGACAAAACCCATGGACCACGTGTTTAACTGATGAAACATTTTTTTAAAAATACAGGTTATTATCTGCCTGTTTGATTTAAACTATAGCCTGCTTATTAAAATAATTGAATGACGAGTACTACTCGTAATTACTGAAATGATTATTTACTGCACGAACATGTATATAAACCTACGTTATCTTACTAGTTTATTCTCATATTCCCAAATGAAACATCAATTAAATTCTTCAGAATTATTTAAAGTAATTTATTATATTTGTTAAAATAAATCTTATTGTTGATTTTACATGCACAAGTAATTGATAGGATTTACAATGTTAAGGACAATTTTAAGTTACATTTTCAAGTACACTTGATAACATTTTAGTTTCAATCTCATCGCTACATGCACACCGTAAAGTATTAAAGATGAATTTACGGGCGAATATTTTAATTAATATCATTAATGATTAAATTCATGTTGTAACTTAAATTTGTAAAATATCAACGATATTTGAAATCTTTGAACTTTTCAGGCGGATGTGCAGAGTTTAACTATGGACGGGGAAGTATTCAAATACATCAAGCTTATCAGTGTAAAACATGTCTCGGGAAAGTCTACAATTCTACAAATGCCTACAAATGTAAGAATGATATTTTTTGTCAATTGTGTCACTCTGCAGCAAATTAATACTTGATATCGCGATTACTTAACTTAGCGGAACTCTTTGGCGAAGGAGGTAGGAATCGTCTGTTGGGTGGGGGCAATGTGCTATTCAATACAGTGCAAAATCGATCATTGTAGCATTTATAAGGACAGAGAAGTAAAAAATCTTGGTAGAATACCACGCTAAAAATCGCTGAACCAGCCTAATATATTTTTGAGAGGAGCCAATCCTAAATTGTCACATTTTAACGATATTTTTAATTAAGCTGACTCTTCTCGTTAAATTTTCATTGAAAATCGTCACATTTTTAAGCAGATAAAATATTCTAAACTTTCCTTATTTGACAATCTACTATTTGGAGTTCAATATCTGGCAAAACATCGTGATTTCGGCATTAAATCGTTCGAATCATTCGATTGTCACTACTGTAAACAATGTCATTTGCCCCCAGAAATAAAGACTTTTCTCGACTCCCCCGCAAAAGAGCGGTAGTAAGTTAGATAACTGCGAGGTACTCATTGGTAGTCGCGATATTACGTATTGCCCACAAAGACATTCTGTTATACCACCTTAGAGAAAAAAATCAAATTGATACATGACTCATGAATTTCAGACAAAGAATGCTATGAGTTTCAAACGCAGGAGGTTAATATCATCACTGAAAACAGTCAGCAAGGCATTCGACCATATCTGTGAGTTTACTTTTTGAACAAAGTACTTTTTATGATATATGTAATATAAGAATTCCCTGACTAAATGTACTTGCGCTGTTTTGTTCTATAAAAATATTCTAAACATATCGATAAACATCAATCACATATAATTACAATTCGTGCAAACAGTTGTATTAACTCAATATAATGATCTTTACTAGATAACAATTTTGACCCGAAATCAATATTGGTCTTGATACATGTACCAAATGATATGCAATGTCAATGTTAAACTGTTATAATTTTGCTTTTTTTCAAGTGCAAGTAAATAGTTAATATTAAAATTGAAAAAATAAAAACAACTTAACTTTCTCGATCTGGAATGTACAAATTGAGAGTGAATATAAACTTTTAGAAAAAACGTATTTATCCGTTCAGTCAAAAAATAAAATTATGTTTTTACCAAGATATGTCTCGAGGTTAAGCCATTAAAATATTAAAAGAGCATTTTTTTTTCAAATACTTTGTGTTCGATCCACTTTTAATATTTTTGTAAAACTCAAACAGATTCTAATAAGTTATGATATTTTATAAAGATATGGGTACAAATTTTAAAAACAAAGACTTTTACGTTAAAGGATGCATATCAAAAACTGAAAAGATTCTGAAATAATTCAAAATATGCATTTTGTCTAGTGTAAAAGTTGACAACCTTGCCAATTCGGACGATCGTTCAGCCCATTCAGACCATAAGATGCAGACCATACTGCTGACGGTTATGTGCGTAGTAATTAGTTGAATACTTTTAATACTCATCATGGGTGTGATTTTTGTGTCTCCGAGGAATTGTTCATGTCAACGCATCGAAGGTAAATCTCTGTTAATTAAAGTATATGTACATGTTCTTTTATTAATTATGTCGTGTTTTTATAAGCAGGTTACGTTTATTTTACAATGAGATGCCTCATAAAATCGTACTTTCGCAAGGGCATACACTTAATAAATCTTAACCATTTTTTAAATATAGATCAAGGATATTTTTCTTAACTTGAAAAGTGCTGCTGCCTTCTTTAAATCGAGGGGTGATTTTATAAGTACACAAAATATTTGGTAAAAGTCAAACATATTTCGACATTGGCTCATTTACCTGAAATGTTAACTATTAAAACGCGAATTCTATGCAAAGCAGCAGCACTTTTCAGAAACTACAAAGTATGCAGAAACAATTAATACCTTGAATTTTTAATTTCAACTAGGGTATGCCCTTGTGATATTGAAATTTGTTCATGACCTACATTCAGTACACGCACTATGCATTCACCACGTGACTGTCCATCGATGGGACCAAACTTCATACAGTACATAGTGGGTTATACTATGCTATTTCCATAAGAATTTGAGTTAATTCTGTGATAATAAAACAGCTTAATTAAAATAAATTCAGTTTTAAAAAGAACCCCCTTTTTTGCACAACTATTCTCCGTCGATTTCTCATAGTAGGCCTTAACAGTGCTGCGTAGTTTTATCAATTGCTCTGAAATACATTCATAAATCAGTTTTTGTTTTACAGTTTGGCTTAATAACAACCTTTCTTATATTTGTATATATATTCAATGATAAAAATCCTTACTTTAAGCATTTTGCTGGTATATCGATATTACAAAAAGGTATTCCATACGATATTTCTTTTCATTGTATTGCAATATACCGAAATTTCGATATTTTTGCCCAGTCTTATGTCTTAAAAACTATACTCGATTTTATCTCTTTTTTTAAATGCTGGAAATAAGATGTCGTGCTTATGCATGTCAGTTTAATCTTACAGATACATACATGTAGTCACTTATCTCCTCCCCGCAATCACACACCCGCCAAGCCTCATTACAACATTCATTAATTTTATAATGAAACGGTTCTGGAACCCTAGAAGGCAGAAAGCGCTTACACTTATCTCTATCATGTAATGTTTTAAATGAAACGAAATGCTTGATTTCACGAAAAAAAAAATAATGATCATTAATAATCAGTTGCAATGTCAAACATCATCTTGCGCATTTCCTTGTAGGATCCCAAGAAACAGGAGGAAATTCAAACAGAGGACAAAATGGTATACGAAATTTTTGATATTCTGTTTCATAATGTGTTTTTCATAATAGTTCAATAACTAAAAACATGTTTTTTATAATGCAGCAGAAGCTTTGAGGAATAGAGAACATCTACTTTCATCTTCAACAGAGGAACAGATAAATGAGAAGCCGTCGGAGTGAGAAAGTTAAAGGAAAAGTAAAGGTCCTTGAAACCCTCTGATGAAAATTGGAAGACACGACAAAGTTTACGACAAAGAAATATAAGAGTGTCATTCTAAATATATTTAAAAACTTTCTTTTTAAGTATTTCTTAGACTTTAAAATGTTTACTGAGTATTCTTTCCTGACAAGGAATATAAAAAGGTAATTTTACAGTTTTTTAAATATATTTTTTTGCCTATTCACTAAATCGACTTTTCAAGAAATTCCCTGTTTTTTTATTCATTTTTTCAAATGTATGAAATAATCATCTCAATATTTTACTAATTGTTTATATTATTTTTTTTTACTGTTTTCAGCTCCACCCCCTAAAACATTCCTTATAATTTTTGCCTATAGAACTCTTGGCTCTGAAATTGAAACTATTGATAATTTCTCTTTATTAACTGCAATTTTGGTTTGCTAGATAAATCTGTCCAAAGCGCTTCATGCAGATGTCATCTACGATGAGTAAGAAATTTTTCGAAATCTAGCTTTTTTTCAAATGGAGTAATAATTTGAATAAATAAATCTTGAAACTAGCACAGTTTTTGTGCACAGAAAATTTATTTTTTATGAATGTCAATGAAGCTGCCTGGACCTCCATCCTTATTTTTTTCTGCGGCTAACAGAGAGGTTCAAGGATATATTTTCGGAATGTGCATTGTCCACATACATATATATTTAGGTACTTTGTGTCACACTTATCTATGCATTAACAAACAATTAAAAACAATAGACTAGTATTTTGGTTATCTTTTTCTCAAAGCCCTTTCAATCCTATCCTACATTATATATACCGTACTTTTTTTTCAAAGTTGAACAGTTAAATATTAAACAGTTATGTTAATAGTAGCTTCAAGTTTCTTGACTTTGACTAGTTAAACTATTTTTTTTATTTGTATATAGCCAACTGGATCATCTGAATAACAAATTGAATTGAAATGAAGCAAAAATCATTCGAAGAGTTCGAAAAACTCTTTTGTATTGTGATACACAGATCCATGATTTGAACATATTTTCTTGTACTAAATATATACAATGGAATTGGGCACAAGTTCTAAAAACTTAAATCGCCCTCTCCCTACATGTACATGAAATATTATAACAGGATGTATTAAAAGTGTTCAACAGTTTGTACAAAAAAGATTACAAGTAAATTAAATAAAATCTCATTGTGGACATATATATACTGCTACATTATTGTTTATACAAATAATTTTAAAAATAAGTACAATCAGTTAAATCTACCAGAATGCTGAATATAAGAATGTACAATAGAAAATAGCTATTCAAGTTCAGCAATACTGAGTGATGTATCCCCCGTGAGTAAAATCTGAATGTCAACAATATGGACTTTATTATTCTCAAGAAGGTATCGAAAAACTCTTTCAAGACCTCGTTGCAGTTAGGACACAAGGAAAAATAATGATGTGTATCTTCTACCTTACCGCAGGAGAATAGTGGGCTAGATATTATATTACATCTATAAAGATCCATGTACGAATATAAGTCATTGTTTATAATACTTCTACCTGCTTCATTGATTGATGTTGAATTTCTTTCTTCATTTGTAAATTCCTATAGTGTTTTTGCTAAACTAAATTTTATTTACAAAACAGGACTACAATTTGTTCTTCATTAATTTGACGCAAAATTAATAAATTCTCAATTTCATTGTCAAAGGTACCCTAACAAAAAGTACTATAGTTATCTTAAGTTTACAGTAGTTGAATATTATAACAGAAAATCAAACTTCCCATTTAAAATATAAATTTAAATTATTTTAACTTTGAATTTCAGATTGTCATATTTTATCTTTAATAATTAAATTCCCACGCACATCTTTTTTTCTATTAAATCAAAATAGTACTTGTCAGTCGTTTTCTATAAAAGACAAATACGATTTTAAATGTGAAATATCAGCAAGCAATTATGTGACCAGGTTTGTGAAGTTAAGATATTTTATTTTTTACAAAAACAGGCCTGTATGAAGCAAGTTCAGTCGGGGGTTGGTACAGTCAAATATCATTAGTTAAAGTTTATAGCGATTGAAGTTGTTTTGAACAACAATTCCTTAACGAGTGAAAAAGTTTTCAGACAGTATAATTTAGGGAACATGCGACTTAAGAATCCTTGATTCTATAGCATACAAAAATTAATATACAGCTGTTAAGGAAATATCATCATGTACAACCCAATTCACCCTCAGCTCTACCAGTATGCCGGACACTTTTGAAAAAAAAATATATTCGTGACGAAAATAATATTTGTATAAAGAATGCATTGTTGCAACCACTATTGATATAACGACCCCTATTGAAATAATTATAGTGGTTGAGAGTGCATTTCAATAGCAAACGTAGTTAGTAACCACTATTGAAATACGACCACTATTGAAATAATTATATCAATAGTGGTTGAGAGTGTATTTCAATAGCAAACATGGTTAGTAACCACTATTGAAATACGATCACTATTGAAATAATTATATAAATAGTGGTTGAGAATGCATTTCAATAGCAAACATAGTGAGTAACCACTATTGAAATACAACCACTATTGAAATAATTATATCAATAGTCGTTCAAAGTGTATTACAATAACAAACATAGGTAATAACCTCTATTGAAATACGCGTTACGACCACTATTGAAATAATTATTTCAATAGTGGGTGCGAGTGCATTTGAATATAATAACCATAGGTTTCAACCACTGCTGAAATACGAGCACTACTAAAATAATTATTTAATAGTGGGTGACAGTGCATTTCAATATGGTAATCATAGGTTTCAACCACTATTGAAATACTACCAGTATTGAAAGAAAAGTTTCACCGCGTCATAAAATTTTGAAATAATTATGTAGATATATATTGGATTCATTGTTCAATGCACTATTGAAATCAATAATTTAATCCATATTAAAATCTTTATTTCAAAAGAGAACATTATTTCAATAGAGGTTGCAAACTATGTTTGTTATTGAAATGAATCTAACCCACTAGTGAAATAAGTATTTCAAAACCAGTCGTATTTTAATAGTGGTTACTATCTATGTTTGTTATTGAAATGCACTCTCACCCACTATTACAATAGTGGTGTATTTCAATAGTGTTTATTACCAATGTTCGTTATTGAAATGCACTCTCAACCACTATTGATATAATTATTTCAATAGTGGTCGTATTTCAAAAGTGGTAATTACCTATGTTCGTTATTGAAATGCACTCTCAACCACTATTGATATAATTATTTCAATAGTGGTTGTATTTCAATAGTGGTTATTAACTATGTTCGTTATTGAAATGCACTCTCAACCACTTATGATATAATTATTTCAATAGTGGTTGTATTTCAACAGTGGTTATTAACTATGTTTGTTATTGAAATGCACTCTCAACCACTATTGATATAATTATTTCAATAGTGGTCGTTATTTCAATAGTGGTTGCAACAATGCATGTTTTAATGAAAAGTACTCAGTATTTCTTATTCAGCTATACATGTGTATATTTGTAGATATAAAATTGATTTGAATGAAATTGGGAGTGAATTTTTTCTTGATTTAAATTACCATGCATCTACAGCTTGAAGTGACGCATTGCATTAAAAACACAGAGTGAAGCATTGCACCGTATAAGGGTTATTTTTACGTGCTGCTCTTTTTACGTAAAATTTGAAAGCGTAAAATTTCACAAAGGTAGACAAAGTTTAAACTCGATTTAATTTTTAAAATAGTATGTATAAAAGTAATGCTAATTGGCATTCAGCTCAGTATCAGGTGGCAATAGAATTAGTACTGTTACGTTGATATTTTTAGCATACATTGCATTTAATTTGATCATCAATTGAAATATCGATCGTACAGGTAAATCTTAATTTAGTTGCATATGAGTAACTGTATTTTTAGTATTTTTACGAAACGTTCAATTTCTGATAATAGAGTTGATGAGATTTTAAACTTTTACGCATACGTGTTCTTGTGCATTTACTGTGAAGTGCACTTACACGTTTTTATAATTCGTGTGTTGAGATTTAAATGACGTTTAACAGATACGTTTACACCACGATCGGTGTCTCTGTAACAACTTTTTAGAAATTGTTTTACGTCATTTTGATTTTAGGTAGATTATAACAAAACATTCTTAAAATATGTGCTCATGACACTAAGTATCTTAAGTAATGTAAAACAACTACATTTTCGCACATAAATTGACCGAGTTTTATTATTAAATCTACACGTTTTCACTTAAACCCCTTTAACACCGGGGCTGCGTACTCACGGCGACTGCACGGCGTCATCAAAAAATGCAAAACGGCGACGTGATCACAGTAGAGTCCCCTACAGCGCCGTGACAACGCGGCGAGATCTCCGCTGAACGCGTAGGGTCGCGAAGGGTCTCCTAGAACGCCAAGGGACGTCGATCACTTTGGGCATGCTCAACGTATATACGTGCCGTGTGACCGCGGTCTGATAAGAACGCAGTTTGATCGCTGAAGCAGCACAGTGAAATCTCCAACTGCGTAGTAGGAGCTCCGTACGAACGCCGTTAGACGCCCATGATCGCGGCACGAACGCAGTGATAGTAGACTGCGCTTCCACGTAGATCTAGACCTCACGGAGATGTCGCGGAGTCCTTGGAGATGTCACTGCGTCTATCGCATTTTTACGTCGCTTCTTTTGGGATTTATCGTCTTGTGATTTTTTTGTCCCTCGCTTCAAAAGTGGGGGATCTTAATTTGGGTCTGTCTGTCCGTTCGCCCGTTTGTCCGTCTTTCTGTCTGTCTGTAACGCTTTCGTTTCCACACAATATCTCGAGAATCCTTTGAGCTTTTGCAACGAAATTTTGCATAGCAACTCCCTATGGACGAAAGAAAACCCCTATTGATTTTGAAGTCAAAAGGTCAAAGGTCAAGGTCATAAATTCGTAAATTCTGTCTGTTATAACACTTTCGTTTCCGCGCAATATTTCAAGAACCCTTTGAGTTTTTGCAGTGAAATTTTACATAACAACTCCCTGTGGCTTAAGGAAGACCTCTATTTATTTTGAGGTCAATAGGTCAAACTTCAAGGTCATAAATGTAATCATTCTGTTTGTATTTAACACTATCGTTTTCGGGCGATATTTCAAGAGGATGTTGAGATTTTGCAATGTAATTTTATACCAAAAGTCCCTATGACCTCTCTCACCCCTCTCAAAGTGCCCCGCCCCGTTTATTGTATTAATATCGATTGTGCTACATGTCGCTATTTTTAGCACAGGGGCATGAAGGAGAGTTGTTTCGTATAAAACATGTTCTCGGCGGACTTTATATTCTTATTACATCTATTAGAATTGTTTAATAAAGGTTAAACATATGTTAAAATAGACACCATGCACTGTGTTAAATTTTGACAATATATCGAACGTGAATATATTCATGTATATGACTTAATGTTTGTATATAATTTTCGCCGAGTTATCGCTGCTCCGTGGTCTAGTGGTATGTCTCTCGCTTCACATGTGAGAGGGCCAGGGTGTGCATCCTGGAAAATCCTTTTTTTCCGAAATACTTTTTTTTACTAAGTGATAGTAATCAGCATGTGAAATGAAAAAAAAGTTAGGTCTGGCTTGTACAAACTCATAAAATCATCATTACAGTGTGATAAATATTCCATATTAAAAGAATCATCACACACATAATAAAGAATAATCATTCAAACCTTTATATCCATATTGGCATATTTTATTTGCTTCAGTATACATTTAATAATTCTACAAATTCAGTCAGGGGGATCCTTTTTCTCTGAGCGGGGGGCACAAATTCTCTGAATTAACTTTTTTCGACTCCGATTATACCGCGACAGCAGGGAGTTGTCACTGCGATCATTGCGCTTCCATGGCGTTTCTACAGCGTTCACTGGCGATCACGATGCGCTTTCAGGGCGCTGTTAGAGCGTTGTCAGCCATCTCACAAAACAAGAGCAAGGGGATTATATTTGATCAGCAATAATTCCAACGTATTTGTTACACTAGGAGCATTTAAATGAAAACAAAAATGGAAGAGAAAATAACACCAGAACTTGTTCTGTTGTTTAAGTTACATTTTGTAGAAAACTTCTCAGCGTGTTTATTTTTTTGTTTTTGAAAATAAAATCAAAAAAAATCTAAGAACACAGCTGAACCCATAAAATTTAAAAAAGTAGTTTAATCATGAAACTATCAAATAGAAAAATTTTAATTATTAAGAATATTTCTTGACATGATTAGAAGTCTTTTCATCGTGTAACCGTAGGGACGCCGTGACACTTTCATATTGTGAAAATTTTACAGAATTTTGTGCAATTTTCCGATTTTAAAACGTTAACAACGCCGTTATGACTCCCTGTTCACGAACGCAGCTTGGTGTGACAGGGCCTTTACGTGTGGATGCTATTCTACACGTTCTAAGAACGTGTAGAAACCTCCTCATCACTAAAATTGATTACGAAATACGCGAGGAATTTAGGTAATATCCCTACTTGACGTACCCGTACACGCATGAAGTTTCTTCCATTAATACACGTGTCTTCAAACGTTGGTCTTCTGTTCAATGTTCTTCGAATAAAAACAGCATGCGACTTTTTGAAACTCTCTTATTACGGTTGATTAAATCATGATTGTTAGGGTTGTCTCTCTTTGTTTTCGGTAAAATCAAGAGGAACACGTGGTGTGCATAAGAATGATCCCTAGCAATGTTTACTTAAAAATGGAATAAATGAAGGGCGTATGATATATTATAAAGGTAAATAAAAATATATGTTAAATAAGTTAATAAAGTTGATTGACCCATGCTGGAAACCTGAGAAATTTTCCCCAGATCTGCGCATAAAATCAAACAATTACTCTACAATTCTGCGGGGTATGTAGAGAATGCTCTTACTTATAGAATCAATTAAAAGAAATAAATCCCACGTGAAGGTGATGAGGGTTAATTTATAGTCCTGCATAAGAAATGAAAGTTGAAAACATCGCGTTTATCATAAAGCTTGCAATTGGTTGTTAGATTATCACAAGCGAATTTTACTAATGAAATTGAAACAGATGTGTCAACATATTATTCTTTTAATTTCAATCTCTCTGAAATATTGTTAATTGTTAATTGAAATACTTGTCTATAATCAACTGTTTAGACTTTTCTCCACACGGTCATGTGAAATAACCGTTGTTTTACCCCTTGTCACGTGTGTTGCTGAGGGTAATTGAACGGATTGTTAACTGCATCTAAACCAATAAGATTTTAGTATTTAACACGAAAGTATAATACTTGAACTTGGCACCCCTAGGAAATACATTGTCAACATCCGCTGACGCGTCGGTTGACAATGGTTTTCCTTGGGGTGTCAATTTCAACTGTACCCTCATCGCGGCGCCGTGTCATACCTAAGACGTAAACATAGGTAGTGACTGTTCCTTCGCCAAGCGCTCGGCACTAGAAGTGAAAGTCACGGGTCTTTCGGATATGACCTTAAAAACGTAGGTCCCGTGTCACGGTAGGCGTTGGCACGATAAAGAACCCTCACTGCTCAATGGCCCTGAGTGCCGAGTATAGGTCTAAATTTGAAGCCCTTCACCGGCATCGGTGACGTCTCCATATGAGTGAACAATTCTCAAGAGGGACGTTAAACAATTTACAATCAATTACAATCAACTGTACCCTCCAAAACAGGCACTATTTATATGATGGTATATATATTACGGGCCCGGGGATGTCCGGTAAAATCGTGGACAGAGCGTTTTTTCTCAAAAAATAATGGACCTTATAGGCTGAAATTTTCAGTGAATATTTCATTATCATATTTGAGTGTATTATAATTTTCTGGATAAAAAATAGACAAAAATAAAGATTTTTTTATTGCTTGAAAGTAAACAGGGTAAGGTCCCATGGGGCACGGTCAAAAACGAAGGTTTTATAAGAGAATACATGAGTATTGATTTGAAGTTAAAGAATTAGGGTAAAAATTATCCTTATTTGATTCTAAAATTTATTTTGTATCCTTTTTAAAAAAATTTCAAGGCATTTGGTCAATGTCGGCAGTTCCTGAGCTTTCAAAATGGGAAAGTGGTAAACACAACACACAAAAACTGTGACGTTTGATGACGTTACTGCGAACCGGAGATCAGTTGGCTTTGATTTAGATGGTGTAATAACGCTGTATATTACTTTTGAATGCAGAAGAAAAAAATCACTAAACAATTACCAGATCTTTGGCATAGAAATGAAATGGGAGTTTCTGAGCTAAGTCTTTCTTGATCAAGTCCTGAGGTAGTACAAAACATACAGGCAAACTGTTACTGTAATAGCAAAAGACTCTGTCACTGTGGACCGTCAATATAAGATTATCTATAAGTTGAATGATGGTGGGAATATTGTCCGTATCTTACTAATAAATCCTCAGAAGATTGCACGTTTCTGCCAGCTTGTAACAGTCAGTTTCTCAATTGATGATGGGAACTGAAGTATGTACATTAAGGTCATACGCAATGTAGTTTGAACTTTATTGAGTTCTTCCCTGGAGTTGAAGAGTTCCACTAAATGAAGGAACCGTGCGCAATACCTTTAATGTCTTTATATGGATCTGTACACCTCTTCTAAAACAATTTTTGATGAAAAAAATTCTGGAATTTTGTTTTTTGTAATTTTTGTGCATTTTTCTTTAAATAATGCAAATTTTTTCACAATTTGATATCTTTTCAAAACCCCTGGTAACGCATGCTGATTTTTTGTCTAAGAACATGTAATGATATTGTAAGTTTAAATTTAGAATATCTTGAAAAATTATCGGTAGGTGAGGTACGTTGCGTCTTTCCTTGATAAAATTCCGAAATTTAAAGTGGGACTCATCCGACCTTACATTCAGCGCAAAGATGAAATTTGAGGTACCTGACGCTGTTTTAGACACTTTGACGTTATCACCCGTACGCCGCAATCTCATAATTTGATTATTCATGTATATATATATATTTGAAATTTGATATATTTATTCAGAAAATATGTACTATGGAGTAATGAAATTATCAGATCGCAGTAATGCTTATTATTCACACGAGACAACTTGTCCACGATTTTACCGGACAACCATTGTATTCATTTATGGAATGGGTAAGAGAGAAATAGCAAATTTATGGTTCCCCGAGGGAAATAGTTTCCTGCCGAGGGGAACCATAAATTTGCTATTTCTCGAGTTCTCATTTTATAACTGTTTTATCATACCGAAACAATCATAGGTAATTTAATTTTTTTTACCGATATTCCCACAATTAAAAAACACTGTAGAGGTATATTTACAAATGCATGCGGTTTAACAGATTGTATGATAAGTAATGCATCGTATCCTAAAACGATCAAATTATTTCTAAAAAGTATTTTCTTTGACATTTCGAAGAATTATCGTTGTCCTCATTATGCTAGAATTCAAGTACTAATATGATTTTGACATCGCATTTGAAATGTTTTGACGTAATAGTTACATTGCTTATAAGGTAATAGTTACATTGCTTATAAGATGAAGTCACAGACTCGAGATTCCTTGAACGCTCCGCCCACTGAACACTTTGATTGGATAAAATTACTAATAAATTTTCATAAGGGAGTAGTCCCAGGGAGTAGCTCTGGTTTTCAAGGGAGAAGCTTCAAATGAGGGAATTAGTCTCTTATCCGAAAAAAAACACAGTTTTATGGTTTAACTTTGATATAGAGTAATTACAATAGAGGTATAATAATACTAGTAGGTAAACAATAGAAAAGAAATTATACATACATAAAATAGATATGCTTTGATAGAATGCTTGCCTCCATCTATTAGAAGAAAAAGTATATATGCAGTTTTTTTGTAGGGGGGTCTAACTTGCTTTCACGGCCGATATGACTCCTGTTAACCTTAAATGTCACAAAAATTTGTCAAACCATCATGTAAAATCTGTGCATAATTTAAATCAACATTTTGTATTCCATTTAGCGTTGATGGAAGAGGGAGGGGGCGAATTCTGTGAAGTGGCGTGTTTCATATTTTTAGTTTTAAAAATATACAGTGTATCTTCAGTGATAATCTATCTAATTTATGTACATTTAAAGATAATACAGTGATAAAGTGTTTATACTGATTATCTGTTTCAACTATCTATATATTTTGTTAATACAGTGATAAAGTGTTTATACTGATTATCTGTTTCAACTATCTATGTACAGACTACTTTGTAATCAAAATTCTTGGTACATTATCTTAATACCAAGAAAAACAAATTTTATATAAAAGCAGTATTTTTCAATCTGATTCTAAAAAGATCTGAAATTCAATGGGGGAGACATAAATGAATTCCTGGAAGAGTTTTTTCTTCAAATTTCTTCAAATTCATGGAATGGCTTCAAGCAACCACAAGAGGAAAATAATTGTTATTTTCATAACATTCTTGTGTAATATGTTGCAATCTGTTAACCTTGATTCAGTAAGTATTTGTAATTAACAAATTTGAATAATGCCGTTCTAAAAACATTATTTAAATGTTGTTCAGCAGAAAAAACATACTAGATTTAACAATTTTGATTTCATAAATGTTTATCTTCCCTAACAAAAAACCTATAGTTACATATAGATTACTACAGGTAAATGTTGTTTACTATAGGTAAATATAGTTTACAACAGTTAAATATAATAAATTAAAGTGTCAGAGTTTTCAATAATGTTTTTCAAAGTGTCAAATTTTCGATAAAGTTTTTCAGATTGTCAAAGTTTTCAATAAAATTTTTCAAAGTGCCAAAGTTCTTGATATTTTTTTTTAAATTGCAAAGTTTTCGATAAAGTTTTTCAAGCGTCAAAGTTTTCGAAAAGAATTTTGTGTCAAAGTTGTTGATAAAGTTTTTCAAAGTGTCAGAGTTTATGCCGATGTTATTGAAAGTGGTTTTTTTTCGCCAAAGTTTTTCAAATTGTCAAAGATTTCGATAAAGTTTTTCAAAGTTTACAACAAAGTTAATCAAAGTATCAAAGTTTTTGCCAAAGTTTTTCTTAGTGTCAAAGTGATCACCATAGTAAACCAAGGTTTTCAAAGTGTCAAAGTTATAACTATAGTAAACGATTGTAAACAATTGTTAACTATATTTTTTGTAAGGATTTAAACGAATTTGTGTGAACGAAACTATACACCACGCATACAAAAACAACTAAATTTACAATTACATGTAATCACTTGAAAGTAACAGATTCGTCAAAATAACAGATATTCTTAATGCAAAACATTAATCAAAATAAACGATATTGTGTTTTTCTTGAAAGAGGACACTTACTGGCATGTTAGTAAAAACACATTCCATCAACTCGGTTTTTCAAAAAAAAAAAAAAAAAAAAAAAAAACTCAAGTTTTTCAGAAACAGCCCACAGTATGCATATTGCACGCACACAAATTTATGTTTTGCTTATTGATGTATGGATTTTGTTACATAGATTAACAAGTGCGATGTTTCTTTTCCAACTATATCTGTTGTTTCCTATTGTCCTGTTTCCGAAGAAGAATGGAATGAAAGAGCTGTGAAGAAGCAATGCCATAATATTCCTCAAAACTGCTCAGAAAACTTATTATTCCATTGTTTGGTTAATGTCTTCAGAAATGCAACAGTTGAAGTGTGCGCAAAGGCAATAGAAATTGTTGGTTTGTATTAGTTTTTTTTTTCATTTTCTCGACAGCATTCAATATCAATATCTTTCAAGTTATATTAGATATGAGTGTTCAGATGCATTAACAAGAGCCTCAGTTGACCAATTTAAACTTTGTAAAATACCCACACATGCATTTATAGTGAATTGAGTCAAAACTTCTTCAGGTGGCTGTGCGGAGTTTAATCAAGAAATAGGGAGTATACAGACAAATGTAGTATTCAACTGTATCTCTTGTAAAGAAAGGATTTACAACTCCACAGATGCCTATAAATGTAAATACATTTATGTTTTAATTATCTTCTTGTTCAAGTGCATGTCATTTTTTCAAATCTTTTAAATACTTACATTTTAGTATCATCAAAGAATTTAAACAATAAAACGTAAAAAGATATACGATTTGTATAATTAACACTTGATTCAAAATGTAGTGTGCCTTAATAATTGTTTATAAACAGCTTATTTTCACTATCTTGATAGAGTTATACTGTTTATCACATATTTTGTATCAATGTCAGTTTAACATATGACGTTTTGTTTCATAAATCACTATGTTAATCCCAATGAAGATGGGGAATGCAATCAAGTTGTAAAACAACCAAATAATGCAGGCAAACCTTTATTATTCTGGGGAGATCGTGGAGACAAGGTGTTACAGTGAGTCATTTGATTTTTTTTAATAATTTCTTTTCAAAATTTCAATAATATGTTATTGCAAAGTATTTGAAAACAGATTTTATAATTACACGCTTCGTCAATCGAAATAAAAAGTACACCTCTAGACAGCTCTTTACTTCCGCCTTGGCGACTGCGATATGATCAACGCGATCTCATTGGCTATTGAGACTCTTGGATGTTTTCCATGCAAATATATTGAGGCAAAAAAGTAATCCAAATAAAATTTGGAAATCTTACAAACGTAACTTATTTTGAAATCTATATATATCGAGGTTTTTTGTAAAATTTGTGTAAGATGACAACGTATTGGTAAGCATGTTTAATGATTTTATAGTAATTGTTATTACATAAATATTTGTCATGTCTAGTTCAAAATGTACCAGTAGCCAATGAGATCGCTTGTAATATATCCGGATCGCCAAAACGGAAGTGTGTAGCTGTTTAGGGGTTTGCTTTTTATTTCAATTGATAAAGCAAATAATTGTAAAGCCAATTTCACATTTCGCGAGGGGATAAATAAGGAAATATATATGAGGTCTAAGAAAAGGGATTTCGCTAACAATTTCATGTGCATTTTTGTAACCAACTGCGGATGATAAAAAGGAGGTTTGAATTGGTGACCAAAATTGTTCTGGAAAAGATAAAGGTATGAAAAACTTGGACATTTACGACACTCTTAGGGCCTTGGAGAAACGAGGGGTCTTTTTCATGCAAGCACCAACGAATTAGAGTATCCACTTTGTAATGAAGCTGTCTAATAAGTCATTCTCTTCTGACAAAGCAGTAATTGAGATTAGGATTTTGGACAAATTTTCCTATAAACTGTGCAGTATTTCATGAAAAACTTGGATTACCTATTGTAGACATACATTCCCGGAGGGAAACTATACGCTAGTACTGCTGATAATGAAAAAAAAATTATATATATTTCTTGATGAATTTAAAACATCTTTTATTGTGGCCTAACCCCCATGAAGTCATGATTTAAACAATATAAGTTTAAAGGAAGCAACCTTTTTTTGGTCACAAGTGATCTACCTTATGAAGCAATTTTCACATTGCAATGTCACAAACACGGGTCAAAACGTTCCATTACATATGCTATTTTAAGAACATGTGTATTACTATGTGTGCCAAATTTCAATCTTATCTGAATTGTGGTTTTGTTAATATAGAGAATGTTCGGGAATTTTTTATCACCCCTCGCACTTGTATCATCTCAAATGGTTCCCGAGACGAAGATATTGAGATAGTCTGTATAAAACTTAATAGTCCGATCGTTTTCCTGAGGTTAATTGTCTAAAAAAAAAATAACTAAATCCACAATTTATGTCAAAGCTTTTATATAAATTCTAACTTTTCTGATCCACAGTGGTTCTTGGGGAGGCTGATTCATTATAGACGTATCTCAAAACTTAAAAGAAATTTGGGCATGTTGATGGTTATAAACACCAATCCTTAACAATCCTGACCCCAATTCTGAAAAATGAATTATCTAATACCCTTTATGCTAAATGGTCTGAGTGCACAGTAGAGGTCTAAATTTTAACCCCATGCCTGTCATGGTGATCTTTTTTTCTGTAAAGGAAATAATTCTCTAAATTGAAGTAAAGAAACATCAATCGGCTATGAAAATAATACAGTTAGCGGCTCCTCACATTTCTTTTAAACAAAAATAATGTTACTTTTCAAAACATCAATATCATAACTGAGATAATACTTTTTTAAATAACATCAATATCATTAATGATTTAATCAAGATTAAAGTTGATTGATATTTTTCCGATCTAATTAAAATTCAATATTTCATCCGATCGCATATATACTTGCTACACTAACGTGTATGTGAGTGGATCTACAGTGTAACATCTCGTAATTTTAATTAGATCAATATTTTTCAAGAATATAAATCTATCTTTAAACGTTCGAAACTTTTCTATATATGTTTCCCAGATATCCATCTTTAAGAACTTTGAATAAACTTCCAACACCACACACCCCTCCTTCCAAAAAAAAAATCTCAATTGATCAACTCTTCTTCAAAATTACAGCATAACAGTTGAAACCGATGAAAAAACAACTGGAAATTTTCCTGCAATAACCAGTACGACTGTACTTCTCACCTTCATGTGTTTAGTGTTAACAGTTCTGCTTGTAATGATTGTAATTTTGATGATTTCCAAGTTTCGAGGGATTAAAGGGAAAAGATGACTTAAAGGTAAGCTTTTCAAACTTTCTTCTGCTTTTTTATCCTAATACCAAACAAACAAAAATCAGAAGATTCAGATTTTGAGAAGATATGTTTAATTTACATGTATTAAAGTTGTCACTCAAACTGCATTACAATTTTAAATAATTATGTTAAATTATGAATATGTGTGCACTATTCTCATGTGTATTTTTTGTCGGATCATACATGTATGTATATCTGTGTCTCTCTTTCAAAGAACAAGGTCCACTTTTAACTTTTTTGCCCTGTGGATTTCTGAAAAAAAGCTGACTGTTTAGTTTTAATTATCAATACATTGAATTTCAATATCACTAAGATCTTTAGTAATCGCATATCTTTAAAAAATGACGTAATTTTCTGGCTAGTCAATGCATTATGACGTTACAAAATGCATCTATTTCCTAATATTCTGAAAGAATTTTCAAAAAAGGGGAAATTTTTCAAGCTATTTTTCTATATTTGAATATAGAGCGCAACCCCTGATCCAAAATATGCAACTAGTAAATGATAGAACTATATCTGAGAAATGAAGGACGTGTTTTTGTTTGTTTTCTTTTTTTTTTTGTCCCCCGCTTGAAAAGTGGGGGATATTAATTTGGGTTTGTCCGTCCGTCCGTCCGTCCGTCCGTCCGTCTTTCTGTCTGTCTGTAACGCTTTCGTTTCCACACGATATCTCGAGAACCAATTGAGCTTTTGCAATGAAATTTAGCATAGCAACTCCCTATGGACTAAAGAAGACCCCTATTGATTTTGAGGTCAAAAGGTCAAAGGTCAAGGTCATAAATAAGCAAATTCTGTCTGTTATAACACTTTCGTTTCCACACGATATCTCTAGAACCACTTGAGTTATTGCAGTGAAATTTTACATAACAACTCCCTGTGGCCTAGGGAAGACCCCTATTGATTTTGAGGTCAAAAGGTTAAAGTTCAAGGTCGTAAATTTATACATTCTGTCTGTGTGTAACATTATCATTTCCGGGCGATATTTCAAGAAGATTTTGAGCTTATGCAATGTAATTTTATACCAAAACTCCATAGGACCTCTCTCACCCCTCTCAAAGTGCCCCGCCCCGTTTGTTTTATTAGTATTTATAGTATTACATGTCGCTACTTTTAGCACAGGGGCATGCGGAGAGTTATTGCGTATGAAACAGGCTCTCGGCGGACTTAATGTTTTTATAACATCAATTAGAACTGTTTAGTAAAGGCTAAATAAATCAAACACCATGGATTGTGTAAAATTTTGACAATATCTAGCATGTATGTGACTTCACTTCTGCATATGCGCGACGACATTATAAGTGCTTCCGTGGTCTAGTGGTATGTCTCCCGCTTCATAAGTGAGAGGTCCCGGGATCGAATCTCGGACGATCCTTTTTTTTCTTTTTTTTTTAAATGATAGTATTCAGCATATGAACAGAAAAATTTATGAGGTTATAAAATCATTATTACAGTGTGATAAATATTCCATATAAAAAGAATCTTCTATATACATAATAGAGAATAAGCAATCAAATCTTTATACGCATATTGACATACATGTATTTTATTTGCAACAGTATACATGTATACATTTAATAATTCTACTAATTCAGACAGGGAGATCCGATTCTTTTCCCTAAGCGGGGGACACGAATTCTCTGAATTAGCTTGTTTGATCAGGGAGTGCGCTCATATTCTTTTTCTTCAATGAAAATACTCAAATATTTCATTCTAGTGCATCAAATGGAACATCAATTGTTAATCAGTCCATTGGTGTATCTACAGGGTCATTTTATACATAAAGTGAACCGAGCTCTTTCCATCGTAGTTTTCTCACCTACTAAACAAAATCCTCTTTGCAGTTTCTAGTTTATATGGAAGTGCAAGACAAATATTGGAATAAAGTATTCACGGATGATTATTCCCTATTGTCCATGTTAAAGGTCAATTACTTTTGTCTCTTTCAGAATGTATATGTGTAACATAGTTTTCGTCATCAATGAAGACTGTGATATTTTAGAAAAATATTAAGACTTTACTATGAATGCGAGTTTTGTATGTAGTAGACCTATAAAAGTGGAAACATCGTTAGCGATGAAAATCGGACGGCTAGCAAAATTGTATTTACCAACATACAGTATGACCTTGTAAATATTACAACTGAACTGATATTATACATACTTTGCAACATGATTTATTCCTTCGTTCACGATAATATGGTATGATGCATTATTTAATAAAAACCGTTGCTTGATTTTTCAAGCACGCAACAAGTTTTTTTTTTTTGCTATTTATCAAAGGTTTTGATGTGTTGTAGGAAATGATCATGTAAAAATGCATGGTATACAAATTTCTTCTCCAAGGACAGAATATTTCAATGAAAATAGAAAATACTGCCACTCCTGCTTTATTAAAAAGTCTGAAATTGAATGAAATTGAAATCGTATAAACCGAGGTCCCGTATCGCAATAGGTGCTGGCACGAAAACGATCCCTTCCTGCTCATTGGCCCTAGGTGCCGAGTATAGGAGAATTTGTTGCTCTCCGCCGACAAGTGGCGTCTTTATATGAGTGAAAATTCTAGAGAGGGGATTAAACAATATACAATCAATTAAACAATTTTCCAGAAATTCAATAATATTAATTCAATAGGAATTTTAGATATTTTATAAAAATATGTTTATATGTATTTTTTTAGCCCTCTGTGCATGTTTATGTTCCTGTATTAAATTAACAAAAATGCATGTTTTTTTTTTATTTAACGGAAGTTGTTCGAAATCTTTTTTTTTTCATGCCAATTAATGATCCCTGTGACAATTCTTACATGAAGTATATTTAACGCTTTGTCAGTAAAAATTTGTTTTTATTCTACATATTTGTATTTTTTTCATCCTCAGATTACTGCCTAAAGACACATGAACAGCTTCTATCTTCAGAAAATTTTAATAGAACAATACTATTCAGTTGTTGACAATAAAAGATTTACAAAGTTTATATGATGTTCAAATCATCCATTCAATTTTTATTTTGGTAGAAGATTATATTTTGGGTATTTCAGCGATTCAAAGATTGAATTTCTCAATTTGCATATGTCCCAACCATGATGCATGCCATTGATCTGACGTCAATCCTGTTCAGGCAAAGTACTAATTATGTTTACAGAAGAACTTTATTGCTTTGTCTATGAAACCTCTTATTAGGATATAATCTTTGGTGTTTTGAAGGAATATTATGCACAGGAAGGGTTTTAAAAATAGGAGATAATTTTTATATGCCCTGCGCTTTGTTTCTGCTAAGATTTGTCTCCATACAGGGCAAACGATTTTTTTCTGTTTTTAAAAATTAATTTACGGACATTGCACTATCCAAAAGAAATTATATGAAAAAACATTTATGATATACCCGACTGTGTATCACTCAGTTTAACTATTGAATTAACAAAATCTTCTGGCATCGTGATCCGACAAATCAGATCGATATCAGAACAATGTGATTTTCTGAATCCATTTCACCCTCTCTCTCTCTCTCTCTCTCTCTCTCTCTCTATGATATTGATGCCGTAGACCGCAGAAACATTACGTTATTTTTCTTGCGTATTTAACTGTTTCTTGACATTACGCTTTGTTAAACGGCTTTGTTAAAAGTTTTTTTTTAGGTTACCTGAATAAACTCAGATGACCTATTGTTTACTGTATTTGTCCGTCGTAGCGCGCTGTGATCGTGCGTTAACATTTGACATTTGAACATTTTCACCTTCTTCTTTAAAATCGCTCAACCAATGTCAACCAAATTTGGTCTAAAGCATCTATGAATAAATAGAAACAAACATTGTAAATTTCATCTTCCCTGCCTCCCTGGAGCCTAATGAGCTGGGCCCAAACCACTAAAATAAATGAAATCTTTAAAAATCTTCTTTACTCCTGGGTATCAAGCACTCAAGCTGTTGCCAAGATTGTAATCAGCATTAAGTCCTCTGCCAAAATTATGAAATTCATTATTTAATATATGGAAAAAGGTTACCTCTTCCAAAACCGTTAATTCCGTGGCCCCAGGGTCAGGGGCTCCAATGATAGGGCGGGGCTATATAGATCCTATATACATTCTCTTGGATACTAAACAAACTACCAAGTACATGGGTTTGATGAGCAAGAAAATATGCAAATATTTGTGAATTTAATGCCCCCTCGGTAAGGGATTTTGGAGTTATAGCGGGGCTCTATTGATTATATACTGAAAATGCGTGAATTCTTTGAAATTTTCTTATCTGCTCATGGGTATTAATCAAACTTACTATGCACATAGTTTTGACAAGTAAGAATACCTTTTCCAGAATTGTGAATATTGGCCCCTAAGCGAAGGTTTATAGTTAGCGTAGGGCTCTATTGATAATAAACATTTGAAATGAAAATTGTTCATTCTTTAAATACCTTCTCTGCTCCTGGGTATTAAATAAACTATCCAAAATCATACATATGTTAAACAAGGTTCCTTCTTTCAAAAATATGAATTAATGGCTTCACGTGTTAGGGCGGGGCTCTTTTGATTATATAGGGAAAATGCATTAATTCTTTAAAATCTTCTCCTCTGCTCCTGGGTATTATAGCACAAACTACGTACACTTGTAAATTTCAGGGCCCCTGTTTTAAAAGTTCTGGTGTTAGGGCGGGTCTTTATTGATAACATATTGAAAATGCTTGAATTCTTTAGAAATATTTTCTTTTGCCACTAGATTTTATGATCTAAGTAAATATTTATGATGAAGAAAGGTGCCTCTTTCAAAATGGTTGATTTAGGGGCCCTTTGGTCGGGGGTGGGTGTTACATAACCTGAAAATGAATAAATGCTTTAAAATATACTCATTAGTATTAATCAACCGTTTGTGATGATCTAATATTTTTGATAGAATTATGCAACATGCACGTAAGTTCACTTCATAGAAATGTCGTTATTATTTTCCCGCAAGCACTTAATATCTCTTAAGTTTAGCGTAAATAATATCATAACGTATTGTTTTTGTAGTATGGAAAGGAGGAATGAGTAAACATACATTGAAAATTCATAAATACATATATAATGAAAACATATGACTGGACCGGGAATCGAACCCGGGACCCCCGTGTCTCCGGTCAGGTGCTCTAACCACTGAGCTATCCAGGCCGATGTCCTCAGTCCAGCCTAATTTCCTACATTTTAATAAGAAAATGCATTAAATGGCCCTTTACTTATATGAATTTATTATCTATCACCCTCTTTCCATTTTCATATATCAAAGAAGTAGACACTTGGTGCTTTCATGTTCTATAATGAAATGTCGTTTTGAGAATCCAAATATTTGAAAACAGGCTTTGAGAAATTGAAATGTTCTTGATATTTGCAGAAATATGCGTATTTGACTACCTTCAGCAAAGAATTAAAATATGAGCACAGCCCGGGAACCAAAAAATAAAACATGTTTTTTGATCTCCAGAAATAGGCCTTTCATTATGCATTGGTGTATTTTGGATCAGAGGTTGTGCTCTATATAAAATATTGAAAAAATACTTCAACTTCAGGCCATTTCCAAAGGAATTTACAGGATATGAGAAAAATGACGCATTTTACGACGTCATATTGCATTGACTAGATGTGAAATTACGTCACAATTAATAGATACGTGGTCACCAACAGTCCAAGTGATAAATACTGCACTTGCAACCTAAACTGAGCGGTTTTGAATTTTCAAAAATTCTCAGGGCCAAATAAGGCCCAACGTGGCTCTACCTCTTTAATTAGATTTATGCAAGTATAAAATAGAAGAATTTAAACGATAAATTGATGATTGAATAAACTTTATAAAGTGCATGAAATTGCTTGATCACGAGAAAACGGTATATATGTGATTTTGCGTTAGAAGTAGGAAATTGTATATGTATTATTGCACTCTAAAGGCTTACGATGAGAAATCAACGGAAAATAGAAGTGCAAAAACGGACATTGTTTTTTAAAACTGATTTTTTTATTATTCAGCTGTTTTATTATCAAAGAACTTAAATACTTATTGAAATAGCATAATTTATACTTATCCACTGGTTGTGAGTGGGATAGCTCTTTTATCAAACCCGCAACAGGGAACTATTTCCCCGAGGGCTTGCCCAAGGAAAATAGTTCATGTCAAGGGTTTGATAAAAGGGTTATCATACTCAAAAACCTGTAGTTAAGCGTTTTATTATACTGATGTATAAAATAATGCTGCAAGAATAATCTGAAACCCTGATGACTTCATAATGCTACTGGCTTCATTATGACATCATCAGTCAATAGATTGTCAAATAGGCTGTCAAAATTGGCGGCAAAAATTGCAGAAAATTTTCCGAGGGTTGAAAGCAAAAACTGTACCTCGGGGTATAGCTTTGCTATGACTTAACTATAAAAGGTAGTTTTTTTACCTTCTAAACTTTAGAAAGAAAACATTTTAACATAAGTACATGTATAATAAAGATAAGCTCTGAACTGTATGCAGTTTGGTCCCATGGATGGACAGTCTGGTGATGAATGTATAGTACGAGTACTTAATGTAGCTCATTAACAATTTTCAATATCGCAAAGGCAAACCCTATTTAAATTAAAAATTCAAGTTATACTTTGTACTTCCTGGAAAGTGCTGCTGCTTTCAATAGAATTCGCGTTTCAATAGTAAAAATTTCAAGGAAATAGGCCCAAGTCGAAATATGTTTGACTTTTACCAAATATTTTGTGTACTTATAAATTTACGCTCTCAATTTAAAAAGAGCAGTGTAGCAACCTCTAATGATAAAACGCCGCTTAATGATAGAAATAGCATTAAGCGTTGCAATTGCAACGCTTAATGCCATAAATTATTGCATTAATAGCTGACATCATCAACCGCTAATGCTAAATTGCCGCTTAATGATAGAATTATATCATTAAGCGTCACAAATGCAGTGCAACATCGACGCTTAATGAAACAAGCAAATATCGACATATTCGACGCTTAATGATACACACTTGTGTATCATTAAGCGTTGCAGTTGCGACCCTTAATGATATAAAATTTAGAAATTGCTTGTAATATCTAAGAGAAACACACATCCTGAACAATGAGATATCACTTGTCAAAATATTTATAGACGCCCTTGTTCTATATACAAATGTTAATGGTAATTATTGAAGTTTTTCTGCATGTGTTTTCTATTTAGTCAAGAGAACATCTTTAACCCACGGGTGTTTTAGAGATAGCTCGAAGAAAGAGATACAAACAAAGAGATAAATAAAATGATATTCAAATCCTTTAAAAGAACCATTTTATTAAACTGAAAATACAGAGGTAAACAAGCAATTAAATTCCTTTTAAATTTATACAATGATATGAACAGTCAACCTGAAATATATATATGTTTTAGATTTGATACAACTTAACACATATCACTGTTAACGTTTCAGATATACGTATCAAGATTTTTACTATTGCTTCGTTTCTTCAAATTCCAAAAAGATAGTAATCAATATTGACAAATCATGTTTAAGGATATATAACAAAGAATACAAGTACATGAAATACATAGAATAATATATATTGTGTTGAGAAAAAAGGTTCATTTATGCTTTAAAAGTGAGCCGTGTTACTTGAATACATCACTGTTGCATGATTATTTTAGAATCAATTTTGAATTCTAGTATTTATCAAATTACAATATACATTTTGACTGAGGTAGAAGAGGCTGTATTTTTTTTTATTTCTAAATGACATATTTCATATGTAATATTTTTTTTCTTTCGATATACATGATATATAAGACTATGTTTACATCTGACTAATATTAAAATGAAATAGATTTAAATGAATATAGTTCTTTTTTCGGTACAAGAGAGACCCTCTCTATTAATACTAGTATTCATCAGAATTGTTTCGTTCACTGCGAATGGGTATTGAAAGGTCGCATGAAAAGTCCGACTATGTTTTACTTGCGTTGATTATTTTAATGAGCTACAAAATATTTTCGACATTCAACTACAGCCAGATTGGGAGAGGATCGTACATTTTGACAGTGGTTAGCGACGTTCCAAAGTTTTCACTTTAGCAAATCAAAAAAAGTTTTTACTTTGCTTCTCTACTTAATTATATTAAACTACAGTAAACTATGAAGTTTTCTGTAGTATTTTTTTTGTTAGGGACATGTCTGCTATCTAACATCAGCCATGAGTGAAAAAACTGTCTAAATTTCAGACTTATATTAAGCAAAAACCACTAACAGGCGAGTATAAATGGTACATGTATACCGAAATAGATCATTCTATACTGACAATTGCAGTGAAGACAGACTGAAATCGTTCTGGTTAGGAATAGAATTAACAACTTTTGAACAATATAAGACATTATTAGTCTTATTCTTGGCGCTCAATAATTAAATTTTAAATCGATTCCACATGGTCACAAGGTCATCTGATTCTATACATAAAAAGTAGCACAAATACAAGGAAAGAAAGAAACACAGAAGTTTTTCTATGTGCTGTCTAGTTGGCAAAAATAAGCACGAGCTAGATTTTTTATTGCAATGACATTTATTTAATTTTCATTTTTTATCGTTATAAAAAGATACTTTGATTAGAAATAGTTACTTTAAGACCATTGGGTACCACATGTAATTTAGATGATAAAAAGAAACGTAAGTTGCATATCAAGCAAGTCTGTGGCAAACTTTTCCAAGTATAGAGGAAGGACTTCAAAAATGGAGAATAAAAAATCAGTTATCTTCCCCAAAACATTAAAGATAGATTTAACTTAAGAGGGGTTCTTCTCTGGTTTTTTACTAGATAGAATATTCAAAGTATATTTGTTGATATGTCATATATTTAAATGTAAGAGGCTTAAAAGACCATATTTTTCTTTCTTCATTATAATTATACAACTTGAAATAGAAATGGTAAACTGCGTTTGAAAACTAGCAGGGACTATATTTTTGGCTGAATAGTGGCGTATGAAATATTTTCTTTTCTGCCTCTCAAAATTATTTTAGAACATTGAGTTTAGCTATAATTTTTACGCAATCAAAGACTAGACGAAATTTTCAAATGTAAGTTAAATTAATAATAAGGGACTAAAGTTTCAAAATATATCAAATAAATAAGATTTTCCCCACATACTAGAACTATGTTTCCTTTTAAATGCTTCAAATCCAAGTACAGATTTGAGCCAAAAAATCCGTAAAAGGTGTTATTTTTGTAGACGATCAAAACTGTTTATTGTTGTATCATTTTGTGCCTTTATGTGCCAACTTTACTATATGTGAAAATTGGAAAAATTTAAATACATGTATAGGAAGTACATAAAAATAACTAATAAATCCTAAAAATTTAGGAAAAATAGAGGATATTCTGATTAGCATATTTCCATTTTACTTAAATTGTCAATTTGATAATATGATCTTATAGGCCATATATGGTAGTATCTTTTTGTGCAAAGATACAAAAAATAATCTTTAGAAGTACAAGTAGGGATCGCATTATTGGAAACAGTAATTTTTAGGTCTACTGGTCAGAGACTATAGAAGAGCTTTTGCGATAGTTACGCCCGTCCGTCTAGCTGTCCGTCTGTCTGTAAACATTTTTTTAAACGTTACTCCGACTGCAGTTTTGGTCTGATTTCAAAATAACTTGGCACACAAAGATACATAAGATATTTCATCGGTTTTTGATTTCGATGAACAGTATTTCTTGTCCTTCAATTTTTGTTTGATTTTGATATAACTTGGCAAACAAGTAGACTACACTTAGATACATAAAATAGTGCATCAGTTTTTTTATTTTAAAGAACAAGGTTGCCATGATTAGTAAAAATAGAAATTTCTGTGAAATTCCTTTAAAACGCTACTCCCTCTACAGATTTGGTCTGATGGTAATGGCTTCTTTTCTGATCCTTTGTTATAAGTACGAACCAGTTGAGCTACAGTCTTGACAGAGATTTCTGGTTTAATGTTTAGGTCAGACGACACGTTTCTCAAAAATATATATAATTTTTCATAAGAGATTGTCATTGAGTAGTAGGTACTTAAATAAAATTCCTCGCAAAAAAAGGATACCTTACAAACCATTTGGACAAGATACCAAAGGTTCATATTTCTTATATAACCCATATGGATAATTCTCTGAACAGTTTATCCCACCATTTTTTGGTGTACCTTTATTTTAAAACATTTTGAAAACAATGTAGAAATCGGAAGAGAATGTCAAATATGAATATTTTGTATCTTATTCCAAGAGACACAAAACATATTATTAAAAAAAGAAAAAGGTAATGACCTCGACCTGACCTTGCCTCTAATATAAAACAGTCAAATCTATTCTACTGATAGCATCACAAATGCGTATTGTCCTCTTGATTCTGTGAACATTTTATGAATTTTTAAATACAAGAAATGTGAGAAGAATCCTACCTAAAACATCATAAAATATTTATTAATATAAATAACCCCTTCCCCATCCCATCCCTACGCTTACAAACATACTTTGTCTCATTACTTCGCCTTAAATTGAAAACTTCCATTAAACTACAACGTAGTTTGATCGGTTTTTTGTTTTATTGTGATGAGAAAGTCGGTGATGTTACATTGCATGACAAACTAAAATTTATAGGATAATTTCACGGCTGGTGTAAAGCAAATCCATACACATCCTTAAAAAATACTACAGTAAACTAGAGTTTACTTTAGTTAACTATAGTACCAAAGTAAACATTTAGAACTTAAATTTACCATTTATCGTGAAAACTTTGGAACTTTGATTTGCTATAGTAAAAACTTTGAAACTTTGATTTACTACAGTGAAAACTTTGGAATTTAATTAACAATAGTAAAGACTTTGAAACTTTGATGTAATTATGTTTTGATTCCTATTCTTAATATTTCATTACATTTCAAGGTTAAGATGAAGAAAAAGGTTCCAACATTTTTTTTAGGAACAGGACCATTTTTATGAAAAAAAAATATATACAAGAAATAAATACTAGTACATGCATTGATAGAAAGGGTCTCTCTTGTACCGAAAAAAAAACTATCCATTTAAATCTATTTTTTTTAATATTAGTCAGATGTAAACTTAGTCTTATATATCGAAAGAAAAAATATATCTCTGTCGAGACTGTAGCTCTACTCGTCTGTACTTACCTAAAATAAAGGAAGAAAAAAGTAGCAATTGGGGCTTAAAACTTTATAAAAGCAATCAGTAGAATGACAGTCCTTAATTAAATCTATTTTTGTGGCAAGATTGCAATAAAACTACAACTGTAGTAATAGCTTTCAATAAAATTTCACAGAATTTTCAATTTTAGTTATCATGGTAACATCAAACAACAAACTCAAAAACACGAAATTGATAATAGTGCTTGCCAGTATAGATTACTTGCATGCCAAATTATATCATAATCTGACTAAAACTGTAGGAGGAGTAGCATTTTGAATGAATTTCACAGAAATTTCTATTTTAGTAACCAAAGCAACATCTTTGATCGAAATCCAAAACCTCTATCTTTAAGTGTAGTCTACATGTGAGCTAAGTTATTTTGAAATCAGACAAGAAATATTGGAAAAGTAGCATTTTATTATATTATTTATATCTTTAGTAACTAAGGCACAAATCAAAAACCGATGCAAAAATTAAGTATCTATAGTAGTCTTCTGTGTGCCAAGTTATATTAAAATCAGACCAAAACTGCAGGAGGAGTAGCATTTTAAAAAAATTGTTTACAGACAGACGGACAGACAGACAGGCAAATATACTACAAAATGAAGTATGCGTCATTTAGAATTTTAAAAACATCAGCTTCATCTACTTCATTCGACATATTTTTCATAATTTGATAATTATATACATGTACTAGTTTTCAAAATTGATTCTAAAATAATCATGCCACAGTAATATATTTAAGTAAAACTGATAACAAATAAAAGATGAAAGAACCTTTTCTCAAAATAATATATTATTTAATATATATTGCATTCATTTGTATTCTTTGTGTTTAATATACTTAAAAATAAATTGTCAATATTGATGTCTCTCTTTATCGAAATTTGGAGAAGCGAAGCAGATTAAAAATACAATTGAAGTGAAAATTGTAAATTTATTTCTCGATACGTATATCTGAAACGTTAACAGTGACATGTGTTAAGCTGTATCAAATCTAAAATACAAAGTTTGGAATATTTTAATATATTCGAAATATTTTAGGTTGAGTATTAAAATCATTGTATCAAATTAAAAGGAATTTAATTGCTTGTTTGGTTCTGTATTTTTAGTAAATAAATTGTTCTTTTAAAAGGACTTGAATATCGTTTTATTTATCCCTTTGTTTGTATCTCTTTCTTCTAACTATCTCACTATCTGTCTCTTTAAACATCCGGGGCTTAACGACGTTCCCTTGACTAAATAGAAAACACAGTAAAACTTCAGTAATGACCATTTATATAGCACAAGGGTATATATAAACATTTTGACAAGTGATATCTCATTGTTCAGGAAAGGTGGGTGTGTTTTTCTCTTAGATATTACAAGCGATTTCTAAATTTTATATCATTAAGGGTCGCAACTGCAACGCTTAATGATACACAAGTGTGTATCATTAAGCGTCGAATATGTCGATATTTGCTTGTTTCATTAAGCGTCGATGTTGCAATGCATTTATGACGCTTAATGATATAATTCTATCATTAAGCGGCGATTTAGCATTAGCGGTTGATGATGTCAGCTATTAATGCAATAATCTATGGCATTAAGCGTTGCAATTGCAACGCTTATTGCTATTTCTATCATTAAGCGGCGTTTTATCATTAGAGGTTGCTACAGAGCAGCAGTACTTTTTAAGCTAAGGAATATATATCCTTTATTTATAATTAAATAAATGGTTAAGATTTATTCAGTGGTTGTCCTTGCGAAAGAACGATTAATGAGCCACCTCGATGTACCTAACCTGGACATAAAACCACTTCAAAATTATTAGAATACATTCTCTCGATAGTTGAAGAATAATTGCACTAAACGAAGGATATACGTTGGTATTAATAGCCTATTTAAAACCTGTCAATAACATTCTGTTTTATAATAAAACACATTTTTCATTGTTAAAAAATTCCTTGTTCTGCCTTTCACAGAACATTAAATACTTAATTTTTACCAAAATGACGTCATGATTGACAAGTTCATCGAGATCAGTGATTTGTTTATTATTAGGTGTTTGGGATTTAAGTAACAACTTTTTAAAATGCATTGATATGTTTTATTGTTGTTTATTATAATAATGCAGATTAAAGTTGCAAATTATTTCAGTTTCTGGTATTATGAATCACATAAAATCCATACTTTTGTGACGTCACAGTTAATTTTTCCAGCATAAACTACGTCCCGCCTCCTTATTTCAGCTTAAACATGGAAAACTTTTATAGATATTTTGATGGGCGGGATCAAATAAAAGAAGTAAAAGAAAATCAAAATAAGCTGAGTGAGAATAAGTGAGACGGTTTTAAATTGTGTATCAATTGTCTTGAAAAAAGACACATATTCTTTCCATGGCATAAAAGACGCATATGCGATTAGAATATAGGCCCTTGCTGGTTAAGCAGGTTTTCTTCAACGACTAGATGTTCTATTTAGCTTACCTGATCTGGAAGCTCAAGTGAGTTTTTCTGGCCATATTCTTTTAGTCCCTCCGTCTTACTGACTATTTGTGTCTCCGACCGTACACGTCCGTTTGTAAACATTTTACATTTTCTTTTTCTTTTCTAGATCCGCTGGGACATTTTCAAGCAGACTTGCCACACAGCAGTCATTAGTGAAGAAGATTAGCCTTGTTAAAGATAAGAAAGCAAGCATTAGTAATTAACATTACAAGACAATGCACATATTAAGTGTTACACGTAGATTCCTGTTCTATGTGACGAAACCAAGAATTGAGGTAATGTAATGGGTCTAACACGTACTTCTTTTTTTCATTTTTTTTCAGAACTTCAGAAATAATATCATACGCTTTATCACTCTTTAAACATTTTTAAGAATATTAATGTGTCTCGAAAGGGGAAATTTGATAAGTTTTTTGTAAACTGATGTCGGATTTTTTATATTAAATTACAATCCTATCTTCATTTTATCTTTCAAAGTCATTAATCTTTTGCATTTTATATGATTCTATTTTTATATTATTTTTATTAATAAAATCTGTTATACGACATCATTCTTATCTTCATTTTACCTCTCGATAATTGTTCACGCATATGTGAGGTTATTGAAACAAAAAGAGGATCGGATAAATGTAGATAAAAGATTATACTCTTTTTGTTAGCAATTTTGAAACTTGATTAAGCAAAAACAATGTACTAAAATGAATGATAAGCTTGAAAATATTTGCTTTTATCATTTTTATTTTTACACAAAGCTACAAATAAAATTGAAATGCATAGATATCATATATGTGACCATTTTTTATCATTAAAATTTGGTACTCGCTCATATTAGATCTTATCAGTCAAAAGTCATCGCAGTTTTTCGTAGAATTCCCTATGATAGATTAATATTTAATCTAATTGAGGATAGGATGACCCTATTTATTCTTGTAAATGCATTTATTTCGTTATTCCTGATTTTTGAGCGAAGAAGGCAAGGTAATTTTCATAATTTCATTCCTTGTCACCCTTTTATCATAACATTCTTTTTTTCTCTCTCTCTACTAGTTTCTTTTCAATAAAAAACGAGGGAAAAGAGATTCTTCTATAGTAATACAAATTATAAAAGTATTAAAATGTTATAATTGATTCAATATTTATAAAAAATAAATATTTTTTTATATGACATTACGAACATATGAAAATGTGGAGAAAGATAAATAATTTAGCTACATGTAACAACACAAAATGCTAATGATGATATTTACTGGCTCATTCCCCACATCCGTTTGTTTAGATTCAAAATTGGTTTTAAGTAGGCTGGGGTCAACAAATTAATAATAAGATGTAACTTATTTTCTAGATATGATATCTTAAACTGTCAACAAACATTTAATTTTGGCAAAGAAAATTTTTTTTTACATTTTAGTTTAAAACTTTGTCTTTACATGTACAGTGGAGCCTCATTTATCCAAACGCTTTGATTCCTAGTCAATTTGTCCGGATCTATGAATCTCCAGTAAAACAAGAAAATACAAGATTAATAAACAAATTCTGGTACGATTAAAGTTGAGATTACACTCAATATATATACACATATTTTGCTCAAGATATTAATCATTGAATATCTAGGTGCAATTCGTTATTTTTCTCCTGATAAGTCAAAGCAAAGCTGTCAAATCATTTCAACTCAAAAATGCATGGAATTTCCAAATTTTTTAACCAAGTTTTATTTTTTTATTGATATTGTATTATTTTTTCATTTCACTGTCATATGTCAATTTCGTATATGCAACTAATTCATTTTTTTTTAAAAATGACTCGAACAATTCATACAACTAAACAAAAATCAAAGTGAATAAGATTTTTTGTTAAAGAAATCAAAACTGTCTGTTTATAATTTTAAATATAGATGAGATGTCTACAGTGTTGTAAATTTTGGAGTTACACGGTAGCGATTTACTCCAATTTTACAACAAAATATATGTTGTAAGTGAAATAAAAAGCATTTTTCTGTGCTCTATTGACTGACACCCTTGTAAATGTATATAAATTGTTTACAAGTGTGTTTGTGCATTAAGAGTTTTTTTTGTGTGTGTTTTGTGATTATTAATGTTTTTGTTTTCCTTATCTTGCATAAACTTGTTATATATTGCTATATTTTTGGCAGTTCTTATCAGAGACTATTTTTGATCTAAATGATAAGGGCTATTATTTTTCGTCACTGAATATATGTAGACATCAGACCCACCTTTAAATAGACATTTATCACTTAGCATGATATCGTCGGTTAGTATTTGAGTGTTTCTTTATTTTTTTTTTTGAAGTGTTGATTATTAAGGTCTCCCGTCTTCACGGAAGACCTTCTAGTGATTCTACTGTTTCTTCTTATTAGGGCTTTTCGACTTTTGTCGAAAAGACCTATTGTTTTCGTCTTTTTTATTATTATTATTATTATTCTTAGCAATTCTTTTGCTCAGCGTTTAAGGAGAACTGTTAAGAATAGGTATTTTATTTTATAACCAGTAAATAGCTTGTGTTAATGTGTCTCATATGAAACAAAAGAAACTTGGGGTTAAGTCACTTCCGGTTTCTACGAAAGGAAAACTGAAATTTCTAAAGAATCTTAAATCTCTTTTATTTCAAAAGTCTAGACTACCAAATTCTAGATATAAATTCAAGAAACATAGTTCTATAAAAAAGTGCGCGTAGGTGATTTTTGACCACTGATACTTTTCGAGATATAAGACTTCAAACATTGAAAAAGGGGGGATGAAAATTCAAAAATGAGTAAGAATGATCGGAAAGGCAAAATGATCATAGAATATTCTTAAGAATGATTAATACAAGTCACTTTGTAAGTTTCATGTTAATCAAAGCTGTACTTCCGGTTTTATGAATCTTCGAAAATGTCTATGGGACTTTCTATGTTAAATCTGAAATCACGCATTTCATGTTTTTTCTAAAATTAATCAAGATATTCTTGTGAAATTCGAGGTATAAAATGACTGTGACCTTCTTTCGACCTCATTAGGTATCTAAAGTAAAATTCTTGAAATTAAGGGAATTTAAGGGGCCAAACCTGAAAACATACTTTTCCCTATAACTTTTTTTATTTCTCAACCGATTTTTAAATTGTTTTCGGTTTTGGGTTCAGCTTAAAGAGTACAAAGTAAAAATTATGGGCCGTGGGTCACTTTTTGACCCCTTATAGGAGTTTCAGAGGACTGAAATTATGAAATTTGAATTAGCTGAAAAACACATAAAGTACATTGAGTACAAGTTATCTCCCTTTGCATGACTGTTGGTATGTACAGGCACTCTTAAGGTTTCAATTCTGAAACACACAGAGTAATTACTTCCGGTTATGTAAGTGTTTGAAAATTGTCTATGGGAGTTTCTATGTTAAATTTAAAATCACGCATTTCACCTTTTCTCTAAAGGTAACAAAATCTTGTGAAATTCGAGGTATAGAATAACTATGACCTTGTTTCAAACTCATAAGGTATTTAAGGTAAAATTCTTGAAATTAAAGGATTTTAAGAGGCCAAACCTGAAAGCATACTTTTCCCTGTAACTTTTTTATTTCTCAACCAATTTTTTAATTGTTTTCGGTTTTGGGTTCAGCTTAAAGGATACAATGTAAAAATTATGGGCCGTGGGGTCACTTTTTGACCGCGTAAAGGAGTTTTAGTTGATTGAAAAACTATTCTTTTTGTATGTTTTAAATAATCATGAAAGAGTTGTGTCTCTTTGAGTAGACGCTAATGGACATAGATACTCGTTGTTTCCAATTCAGTATTGATCTCAAAAGAACCTTTTGAAATTGAACCTTATGAGTTTTATATCAATATAACTTTTTAAGCTCATGATTTTTAAGGGCTCGAAAAGCCCTCCGTTTTTGTTGAACGACAAAAAGATCTAGTTATTATTATTATTATTTCTTTCCCCAAAATTTTGTGCAGGCGATTTCTCGAAAACTATTCAGTGGTTTTCAATGAAACTTTCAGGAATTATGCGTCATTATATGAAGTTGTGGCATGACAAGGAAAATTTGGAATACTCACCTTCGCTTCTAAGATATTGACAGTTTTCTGATTTTAAAACGGATTTTTGTTCCCCCTTTTTTTCAAAAATGGCCGAAGATATTAACTGGAGACTTATTAGAGATGATAGATGATCACTTCTAGATTTGCGGAATCACCTTTTTTTGCGTCGTTACTACTTCCGGTTGCTATCGGAAGCGAAATTAAAAAGTCTGTATTTTCTAACTTTTTTGTTTTTCAATATTTTTAATTTATTTTTGGAATGTTAATAGAAACCTTTCTTTTAATGCTTACTGTATCATTTGTTTGAATATTGATAAATCCAAACTCCAGATATTAACATTTAAAAATCTGAAGCGGGTCCAAAATGGCGGCTGTCTCTGTCATTTCTGACATTTCGCAATTCAGGGTTTACGGAGTCAGCCGAGCGTTTGCTAGAATGAAAGTAAAATAGGATAAATGAAATGTAAAGGAATACTTGGATTCTCACGTCGTTGTTACGTTATAATTCTGTGTCAAACTATGGTTTAATCCTTGGTCGTCTGAAACGTCTTCTATAATTGGTTTTGGCTGGTTCTCAAAGTAGAAAAAGAAAAGACTAAATGTGCAAATGAAATACGATGCCTAGTATCTTTTGTTTCGGAAAATTAGATTTTAAATCATATGTATAAGTAATAGTTTTTAAGAAACAATATGGATGTACATAGAAAGTATTAAACGTAACCACTGTTTTGCTCATGCAGACTTGTGTCAAATTCAACTAATAGAAAAGAAAAAAAAATAAGAAAATCATTTTTCAAAATATCGTTGAATGGAGTTCATATTAACATTCTTGTCTCAAAGATCTGATTTAAATTATTGAACAGAAATGCTATCTGATTCCCTGACTGTAGTAGGCATGTTTTTATCAATATTGTCTTAGTGGGGATGAACAGGAAATTTGAAAAAAAAAAAGAAAAAAAAAAGGTAAAAAGTTTACCAGATTCACTGATTTAGTATTATTTATCTATATACAATATGGAATGTGTAAATATTCTAAATATACTTTCTTAACCTTGAAATGTAAGCTATAAGAACGTTCTTGTTTCATTTCCATCGAAGCTATCGCACCTATCTAATAGAACATTCCAAAGAAAAAGCGCGAAGATTTACTCGTGCTGTTTGACACAAAATTATGAATAGTGACAAATGTACTGTTGCAGAGGTATATACAAGTACATTTAGAGCTTTGGTTCTTATAGAGTAAAAGTAAGGGGTTTGGATTTTCATGCTAACGACCCGGGTTCAATTCCCTTTGTTTTCATAACAAGTTTTATCACTTTTTTCAGCTCAATTTTGCGGTTTTTTTTCAAGAATCGGACGGAAGACCTCTCGTTGCTCGCAACGAGTTTCTTTTCTAGTTTTATCTACTTTTGTAATGTAATAATAAAGTGTACTCTCTTGACGCTCTTTTTAACGTATGTTTATTTTACAACACATTTGGGAGGGGTATAAAAACATGTTACATTTAATTAATCAAAGAGAATGCAGTTTCCGAATTGCAATTGTTGAAAACTATGAATCTAAATCAAATAACTGAATTTGGAAGAGCGTGTAACTGTAAAAATATGTACATCAATTTTTTTTTTATATATTCATAAACATGTTAAACATTTGGTTCGATGTCAGATATCGGAAGCCCGTTGGTGCCGCGTACGCAAAATATTTTATCTGGCGGCCGCCACTTAATATTTGGCGGTCGCCACATAATTTATATGGCGGCTGCCACTTATTATTTGGCGGCTGCCACTTATTATTTGGAGGCCGCCACTTATATATCTGGCGGCCGCCACATAAATTATTTTGCAGAAGATGAGTGTTATTGGGTTAAGAAGATGGATGTTGACACAGGCTCTGCTTACTGATAAAAGAGGTAATGAAAAAACGCATTCTGAAATATTGCAACACCATTCTTAGAAATCCAAAATTCAAAACTTTATTTTATTCTCAATCAATCATAGCTTTCAGCAAACACAAGAATATAGGTTACGAGATAACCCGGTCTCACCTAAAACTTACACCATGATTTATGTTCGTGACCCCTGATAAGGCTTCTTAAAAACCGAAACACTCTACACATACTTGCATAATTCAAATCAAATATCAATTTGCTCTATACATATCTACTAGAAGTGTGGATTGGAGTGTTGGTTCATAATAAATCTCTAACAAGTTTGGTTTATGTCGCTATTATAATTTTTACACTGTATCCACCTCTGCAATCATATGTTAAAACATGCGCACGCATCAGAAAGCCAGAAGTTATCTGGCGCACCCATATAAATTATGTTGTTATATTATTTAGCAGGCGCCAGATATATAAGTGGCGGCCGCCAGATGTTATATAGTGGCCGCCAGATAAATATGTAGCGGCCACAAGATGTTACAAAGCGGCCGCCAGATATTCTGTAGCGGCTGCCAGAGAAATTATGTGGCGGCCTCCATAAATATTATGTGACGGCCGCCATATATTAAGGTGTGGCGGCCAGATATAATAGTGGCGGCTGCCAAATAATAAGTGGCGACCGCCAGATAAAATATTTTTCGTACGTGGCACCAACATGCTTCCGTACATATACATGTATAACGTTCTAAATATTTTATATAAGACTGTCGAAAACAATTCAATTTGCAATTCTCGGTTTACTCCGCTACGCTTTATAGAAAACTATGATGTGATTGGTAGAAAATATGCATCAAACTTCCGCCAAAAGTACCTTTTAACTAATTCTAATTTTTTTATTGCATGAAGTTCATTAAAAAAATAATTGTAAGAAAAATGACCCCGAATAGTTTCTTTGATTACAAATTTGTGTTAATATGATATTTCCGGGGAATAAAATTGTACAGATAATTAAAATATAAATTTCCAAAGAAAATTCAATGCATACAGTACCGACTAGACCCAACCTGACACAAAGCAATCCCAGAGCAGTCCCGGGGACTACTTTCTGGGACTGCTAAAGCAGTCCCACAGCGGTCCAAGAGCAGTCCCACAGCGGTCCCAGAGAGCAGTCCCAGCAGTCCCAGAAAGCAGTCCCAGCAGTCCCTTGGGGCGGGGTTTATTAATTTAATGGGCGGAGCTAACTCAGAAATGAGATTTCCAATAAACAATGGAACTATAAAAGGCAGTAGAAATTGATTCTGGGTAGTATGCCAGTAATCCTTACATGTACGTGAAGGTCATTTATGAACAGAACATGTATGCGCATGAAAAATGAAATAATTATTAATCATATTTATATGAGAAAAAAGGCTTTCACACTTACATGTACATACATGTATATGAATTACACTGAACATGAATATTTAATCACAGTTATGTTCAATTTCTTAATTTTCTGTGATTGATACTGGTTCCCATATTAATTTTTTATACAGAAAATTAAACGTGAATTAGATATTTTCCACCAGAAGAAGCTTTAGATCTAAATAGATCTTATTATTATATGGCCAATTTAGACTATTGGGATACTATAAAGTTAGAGTTTTCTTCAGCATTGGGGCTTGTAAATGCATAACATATAATAACATATTCTTTGTTAATTTTGCCAAGTATTATTTTTCAGTCATTATTTTTACTGACATGTCAATTTAATTATCGTTAATGCGTAGTTCTATAAAACTCAGTTTTAAGTGTTTTATTTGTTAATGTTAGAGTGTACATCTGTAAATGGTTCAAAATTAATTAATCCCGAAAGAAATTTAAACACATTTCATTTATCACTTTTTTCGCATTTAAGAAATTGAAATTAGGGTCATTGTTTACCAGCATGTTCAATGATGTGTAACACTGATACAAATACCCAAATAACATGTATCGATTTTTCTGCCCAAAGGCGATTGAAACAGTGGGTGTTGATACCATCTTAATAAACATTTATCGGCCAGGTAAACACTAGCAAAACAAAAAAGAAATAAATCAATTCCTGGTATTTTCATTTTTTAAAAATAAATATACATGTACTCTTTTAAAAACTTGTTTATTAATTAAAAGCTACCAGTAATTCATTAATTCCCCCAATGATTATTCACATAGTTTATGTTATGGGAGAATAGTAGCATTATTTTATTTCATGGTCATTTAATAAATTGTCGGGTTTTATTTGAGGGTTACACAAAATACTTTTTTTAGCGTGGTCCTTATATTAAAATGTGTAGCATTTTTAATAAGAGACATCTTATATCTTACTGTAATTATTATTTTTTATTAGTACCAATGCAAATTTTGAGTATATATATTAAAATTTAACACTAAATAATTAAAAAAAAGGCCCACATGTAGCTATTTTTTTTCTCATAAATTGTAGTTTATTTTGAGGGATAAAAACTTTCTCATGAATTCCTTAAGTTATCTATCAACTTTATTTTTTTTTATTAAATAAATACACATTAATTTGTGTAAATACATGTATACAGTCCCTGAAAATATCAATTAACTATAATAATCTTTACTTATTAAAAGAATGTAAAAAATCCTTGCTTATTAAACAGTTTATACTCCTCTCTGCTGCAAGTAAACAAAACAACAAGGAGCCTGCAAATTCAGAATACGCAAGGGGGCGGAGCTATCATGTCACTCAGAATATCTCCCTCAACAAAATCCATCACAATTTGTCTTTCTTTTTCAAAATAAATGTATCCATAATTTGATACTTGTGCGTCATTACTCTGAATAATATTGTACTGATAAACATAAAGCCAGAGAGTAAAGTATCATACTGCATTAAGATTGAATACATTTTACTTTTCAAATATTTGACATTTTGTATATCTTTTAATACGCACATTCACATCTTTGCATATGTTTGTTGATTAGGCCACGTTTTACAAAGTTAACATCAAAGGTAGATTAATATGCTAGATTACTTCCTTGCAGATTTTCATGTAACATTGAATGGCTGCTAAATGTATATGATCGTCTTTAACCCATTATGATATCGTTACTTTTTATTGCTTTTTTAACAAGATAACTTTTCAGAGTCAAAACATCTCTCAGTAATCAAACGCGCCAAGCTATTATATGGCGCATTGGTATGGTAACACTAAATGGGTGGTTACATGTACATGTATAGGATAGCGACTATTTTTGTTGCTGTATGAAGTGTTAAATACTATAAATTTTTAATGCATTCTGACAAGGTAAAATTATTATCATCAAAATAACAAGCAAATTCAAAAATATTGTGGTTCCTAGCTTTCGGTGTCTTTGTGGGTGAGATGTGATTTCATGGCAAATTGTCTAAAATATGAACGCCCTATCATTTGTCATTAAGACATCTAAAAATCAATTCTAAAGGTCAAGGTCAACAGGTCACAAATCATAACAAGCTTGGAAATATTTTTAGCAGGTAATGCACATGTCAAATATGAAAGCCATATCTCTTCTCAACAGGTTGGAGGGAAACGTAAATTCCGCTATAATATTGGTATCTCACTATTATAGTGAAATTACGCTATATTTTCTGTCGTGGTTACCCTCAATTTTATCCGATACCATATAAAGTGTTTGAACCGCAAGTCATGGTGGCTATTAAAATGAACAAAAACTGTCGTGCTTGCATGTTTTGAATTTTGATAAATTTTCTACGTTGCGTTTAATAATACAAGCACTCTTTTGAATTTTTAAATAGCAACCGATGATTCCAGGGTGTTTAAGCCTGTTTTAATCTCACTTATTCCTCTTTATTGTGTATAAATTGATGCTTGTTACAATTGTCAACTCTGACTGGAAAAGGTTTATGGAATTAAACAAGAAAAAGATCATTTCTATCTGCCTGGTTACGGGTATGGAGGCTCATTATGGTAAACGCAAAAACTCAAAAACAGTGTATGGTTCTATGCGATTGATTAAAAAATATTACCATATATCTAGTTTTTTTCGCGTGTTGGAGATTTTGCGAAAAAGAGGTAGATTTCTACAGTTTTATATTGCGTAAGTAATTCTTTACGATTACAGATTTTTTTGTTTAAAGTGGTAATGTTTTTATGTTTCATTATAGCTGATATAATTTGTGCGTGTTTTATATTTTGCGAAATGAAAATGGTCGCAAAAATGCGAAAAATAGATCATTGCAAAAAGACAGATATACGGTAATAGACCAGTAAACAAATGAAACGATACTGAACTGTTAATAACTTATAACAATGATGAAATTCACAAAACCCTTTCAATACTTTCAGTACTTTGATTAATGCAGAAGTGAAAGTGACGCAATATTCTCATGAATGTTCAAAAGTCAATACAATTTGAAGACTATTATTAAATTTTGGCAAAATGTGTAAGTACCTTCCTAGGGATTCACAACATCTTCGGAAAATAAAACTTAAAACGGAATAGCTTTCCGACTTCAGATTTCTACGCTTGACCCCCCCCCCCCCCTTCCCAAACAATAGCTAATCGGTTATTAATTACGTTTGACTTCTGAAAAAAATAATTACTTGCATTCAATCATCCCTTAAAGCTTGACTCTCATATGTTAAGTTATTCCTGTTGTCTATACATTAAATTATACCATATTGTGTAAATTCAACAGATACAGTTGACGTTTGATCTTTACACAAATCCAATTGGGCCAAATCAATATAAAATTACACCATCGGCACGTATAATTAATTTTATTATCATTATTTGGCTTAAAATTCCAAAACTTAGTAGTTACCGTCGAAATCATCTTATTTCATCTCAAAAATTAAAATATTGCAACAATTCAACTTAATAAAATTTTCCATGACCTTACCGTTTTATCACTTCATCGAGAAAGGAAGAGGAGGAAACAAGTAAATAAGTAAATATTAGACTATATGTGCAAATGGACCTAAATCATCCGGAATGATAGGTTGTGACTTCCGGTGAATATAATTATATATCTGAAAGGACTTAAGATATCTGGAGTGGAGGGATATAGGGTTACTGAAATAAACTTACTTATCCGAGACTAGGCTCGTATATAAGTGGTGTTATTTCCCTATATATCATGGCAAGGAGAACACGGCGAGTGTGACCAGTTAAGCTCACTCCACTATGGCACCTGATCCGACCTCTGATATTTTGGAGGTCCGTGTTTGCTCTGCTTCTATTTTGTATTGTTTTATGGACTTTGAAATTGAATACTGTTCGTTATCTCCATATCCTTCTTGCATAACAGCTCAATAAGTTGTAAAGAGTTGAACAAGAATGCTGATATTCTTGTTTCAGCATGTGCAACTTGTTTATCAATAAATTTTCTCTTTTTAGAAATTATTCACACGTAGAGCACGTTCTTGCAAATCAACTGTGATATATTAACTCCGTATGCTGGTTATGAAGGTGAAATGGGAATCGGCGAGGTGTGCCGAGTGATGCTTGGTTATAAATCGCAAAGAAATATTCACTGAAAATGTGACATTTACAGCAACGGATGCCTGTGTTATGGACAAATGAGCAGATGTATTTCAATAAAAAATTATATCATGGGCATCAGAAATTGGTACCCTCCTTGCCAACAAGGACAGTAAAAAAGCTTGGTACTAAAAGGTCACCCTATATTTTGAAAAATGAGTGAAAACGACAAGTGTAAGAAAGTCCCAAAAATTATTTTAAAATATCAGTTATTGTAGTTATATACGTTTGTTTGATATTCAAGTAGATATTGGAACATGAATCTATTGCTTGAAACCATCCAAACAAAATTTACCATAAGATGTACTTGAAAAAAAAGGTCTGACAAGAGCAAAGGCATGCAAGAGCACAAAGACAGATTTATATTTATATTTTCTTAAATATTAGTGGTATTGTTGTTCAAATTTGTATTCGGGGAGACAGTTTGATATCTGGAGTAGTCTAGAAAGCAATTTCTTTTTCAAAAATTGAAAGGTTTATTAGATGAAGGACCCAGAATCAGGAATCCACCATATTGAATTCCTTCATGACAGCGTCCAAACCTGCAAACCCTGAAGCGTAAAGGGGTTATCGGGATAAAATGAAAGTAAATCTTTTTTTCACATTAACAGTTTTTGCCCGATGTCTGACCTTTTGACTTGTTTCTTTTTCCAAATTGAAAAAAACGCCTTTCAGAAGGAAAAAAGAAACAAGTCCAGGAAATCATTGGATCTGCCATTTTGCAGCATACTAAGGGTCATACGCAAAAATGAGTTCTAAAAACAATAGGAAATTGGATAAAAAATGTTACGGACAAGTGTTTGAAATAAAAGAGATTAATAAGTAAATTCGTGAAGACTAAATCATTGAAAAGCGTCGTTTGCTTCTTTCTGAGCACCGAGAACATTTATTGAACAGCCCTCGTACATGGCGATCACGAATAACAGTATTCAAACTCAAAGGTCTGGTCAAACTATACAAATTAGCAGAAGAGCAAACACGAACCTCTTGATCATCATAGGTGGGATCAGGTACCATGGAGGAGGGACCATCCCTTGTGAAACCAATTATGTGCTCCCTGTCATTATCAGGATAAAAGGGGATTATCCGTCGACAATGCAGTGTGTAAATAATGGCCTAACAAAAAAGTATGAAAAACGTCTGTGGCAACGCACTTTAAAAAAAAATACGCACTTTGAAAAAAATTTTCAAAGTGCGTAAAAATTTGGACAAAATCAACGCACTTTGAATTTTTTCTTCAAAGTGCGTTAAATTTGGGACATACTCAACGCACTTTGAAAAAAAAAATTAAAGTGCGTTAAGGGTTTACATCAATATATTTTACCATGGAGACACTTAACGCACTTTGAAAAAAATATATGTAAAAACAAAAATTCTGGTGTAAATAATGGCACAATTCTATTTCAGTGTTATTTATCTTTCAAAGGAAATTATAAATTGATTTACTACCGTCGAGAAGAAGAGAAGACGGATAATATCTAAGACGTCAATATTTCAAGCCCTGAAGTGACCTTATCACCAAAAAGTTATTCAACCAGAATCAATTATTTATCATACCGATTATTTGTAAAAATGTTAATCAAGCTTTACATTTTTTTTTCAAAGTGCGTTAATATGGTCGATATTAACGCACTTTGAAAAGAAATTGATTTTGAAGTGCGAAATTTTTCAAAGTGCGTTGTAACAAACGTCAATAATTATTTTAGTTAATGAAAGATTGCATTTGCTGATTCATTGTATCGACCATAGAACCTATGGAATGACGACTTTAAATGAGATTTTGATATTCTTGTTACATCAACTCGTGTTTTTATAACTTACCTCGTTTAAATAAATGTTCATACGTAGAGCATGGTCTCGTGTATCGCATCAAGTGAGAGATATCAACCCCTTATCCAAATGATAAAGGTATATTAAAGCTTTGTTGTTATACTACCAGTAGGTCTTCTTTACAAAATATTCAAATATGAAGCAGATGTGTCAGATTCTTAAGTACCATTAATTGCAAGCCTACTGGGAAACATTGTGTCTACATATGAATAGACCCGAACGCCTCAAGTATGTCTAAACATATAAAACAACAAACAAAAGATACCACCAAACACATTACTTTAGATTTTACTTATTTTTGGCTTAAATTATTTTTTGTTTCTATTTCAGATGTACATGTACTATATATATTTCCTGACTATGGTCGTCTTTCTGGTCAGCAATGGATTGGCTTTTCTTTGCGATGAGCATGCGTCAATCTGTGAGACGACCTTAGAGATAGCTACTTCACTGACCATGTTCCATAAGACAGAAAAAGCTGTGTTTCCACACGGTGGCCGTCTGTATCGTTATGACGTTACCAATTTTACCGCAGCTACACCAATAAACGTAGATGAAGTCATCACAACTGACGGATGGGAAATGCAAAGAGTTGTTATCGTAGCCAACGGCAGTCTGCCAGGGCCAACAATTACAGTGTTCGAAGACCAAACACTTGTGGTACATGTTAAAAATAAACTGTACTCTGATACCGTGTCCATCCACTGGCATGGACTACCACAGAAAGGCACACCCTACATGGACGGGGTAGGGTTTGTAACACAGTGTCCCATTAACCCTGGACAAACATTTACATATACCTTTAAAGCTCGCCCTAGTGGAACATATTGGTATCACTCCCATGTTGGAGCGCAGAGAGCAAAGGGTTTATATGGCGCTTTGATTATTAAAGAGCGGAATCCACCACCGATTGTACAAGGACTGGGTGGAGACTTTGTCATGCAAATACAGGACTGGAACCATGACTATGACGTCGACCAAGCATTCCTTTATTCCAATGCTGGAGTCTTTTTGAATAGAAAAGAAATCAAGCCCTCTGTGGCTCTGGATGGGTCTAAATTCAGTCTCTGGTATGCCGAATCAGCCTTAATTAACGGGAGAGGAAGGTACTATGACTCCTCTACCAAAGCACACAACGAAGCACCCCTTGAAGTTTTTAAAGTTAAAAAAGATAAAAAATACAGATTCCGTGTAATAAATGGTTTGTATCCCTATAGAATTTCTGTAGACAGCCATCCTTTGAGAGTTGTGGCCACTGATGGATATTACATAGAACCAATAAATGTGGAATCACTGATAATACACCCTGGTGAGAGATTTGATTCTGTTATATACACTAATAACTTTGTTGGAAACTACATGATTAGAGGACATACCTTAGAGGTTAACAGACGCACACTAGTCGAAGCGGTTTTACACTATAACGGAGCAGACCAGAATTTTGTGAACATCTTCTCCACCCGAGCAAATTGTCTGTCATGGCACAAGTGCTTGGTTTTGAATTGTCCGTTTTCTTTTTATCCAAATGAAACCAATATCCGGTGTATAACACTGGATAGCATCAGGAGCTATTCCCCCGAAGAAGTTCCTGATTATCAACCCGGAGCCTTTCAGGAACATTTTCTGAACTTTGCATTTCCAGGACTAAACTTTACCCCCGCTTCTGTTAACGGTGTAGAATTTGCATTTCCTACTGTCTCTGCGATATCTCAGCCGGCCGAGATAACGGAACAATGTTCAAAAGCTGACTGTGGGGAACAAAAGATCTGCTCCTGTACTAACACCATAGACTTGAAGCACAACGATACAATACAATTTGTGTTTGTGAATATGGGGAAAGGAAAAGGTTGGTCTCATCCAATTCACATGCATGGGTATACATTTTATGTTTTAAAAATGGGATATGGTAATTACAATACGTCAACAGGTGAATTCGTATCGCAAAATGCAGACATAGACTGTCAAGGAGGAACCACTCAGGATGAAAGTTTCTGTAACAATGCCACTTGGAGTGATCCATCATGGAGGCATGGAAACATTCTTGGTCTTAACCTCGTGGATCCACCGCGAAAAGACACAGTTATCGTACCTAGTGGTGGGTACGCGGTGGTTAGAATTAAGGCTGGTAACCCTGGATTATGGATCATGCATTGCCACATCCAACTCCACTCAGCAGACGGCATGACTTTACTTCTGAACGACTCTTTTCCAAACTTACCACCGGTTCCGAATGGTTTTCCTACTTGTGGGAATTTTAAAGGTTCTCGTACTGGTAAGGAGCGTTGTATCTGTATACATATCCTAAGCGCTGCAGAAAAGTGATAAATGTACTTTAAAAGCGTTTTAAACATGCGTTTTAACATTAGAAAAATTAAAGATTCTTCATTATATCATTTTCAGAGGGGAAACAAGATACGTCAACACAATCAGTTCCAGTTACCCAGCCTCAAGCAATAAACACTGGTATGATGCAACTCTCTCTTTCTCTCTCTCTAAAAATACAAAGCCCGAAATTATTTTCTTTCTGTTTTCAAAAACGGATATCTCGTCTAACATACTATGCAATGATTTTACTTCAATTTTATCATTGTAAAATATAATTGATGAATACAAAGATGACTTGCATTAGTCTTTGCTAAATTCTGTTCATCATGATTAATTTTGTAGGCCTGCTCTCTCACCAAAACCCTTCACCCAAGAGCCTTGAATTGACGGTCGAATTTTTAAACGAGCTTACACTGAAAAAAATAATTAGTGAAAGTCACTGGGAAGACTAGTAAATTTACTGTCCATACAATCACTACCTTAAAAGTAGTTTTACTAGGTATTGGGTAGATTTACTAGATAACATTAGTAAATCTAAGCATTCATAAGTAACTTTCACTAGGTATTAAAGTATCTTTACGACCACTACTCCACTTTTCACTATCTTAGCTAGTAAACAGAGTTATTACTAATCACTGTCCATACAATCACTACCTTAAAAGTAGTTTAACTAGGTTATTCTCTCAGTGTATAATTATATTTTTGGTCTCTAGGTGTGATGTATAATTTTAATTCAAAGGTAAAAAAAAAAGTAAAACCTAATGTTAGTGTGTAATTAAAAGCAAGGATGAAAGAGGCAACTCACTTAGGGAAGAGAACCTTTTTTTCGGCAAGGGGGAAATACTTGGGAAATTGAAATTTATTGGGAAAAAAATTACAAGTGTAAAATGGAAATCCGGATGTCCATTTCACACCCTGTATGACTCATTATAAGGTCACTAACTCACTGGGTAACTAATGAAATTTAGCGTGTACGGTATTTGGCGGAATTGACTTTTGAATAAGTTAGCGTAGATTTGATTTAAAGTATTTCTTCATACTCTTAATTTATGTGTACATGTACAACACATTTAGCGTTGTACTTAATTTAGCGGTTGCTGCGTCCCGCTAAAGCCGCTAAAAAGAATACAAAGCCAATGTAATACTAGTACGTTTACAGTATCTTTTCCTTTATTTAAATAATGAAATGTTTTCTTTGAGTGTTAGTATGAGAATTAATGTCGCAGCTATTGCAGCTGTATCATAAATGGATATAGCTGCAGAACTGTAGTGTTATGGTTTTATATATTAGTCTTTAACCATATGTTATGGTCAAAGACTAATATATAAAACCATAACGCTTCAGATATGCAGCTAAATTGAATATATATGTCATTGTAAGCATAACTGATGGAACGGCCATGATTTCAGAAATCTAAGCAGGTGGCTTGCCAAGTGTCGTTATGCACCGATCAATGGGGACCGTCTTCATAAAAATTAAATAAAGAAAAATATAAAGTGGATGTATCTATATATATTATTCTACATAAATCTACGAAGTTTAAAAAAAAATCACATGCAAGGCGGGACAAATAGCTACAGAAGCTGGGCTTGAAGCACGCGAATGTATTTTTCTGGAACTGCAGCGGCATTAATTTCTGTACTAACATCCCCCCCCCCCAAAAAAAAGCCTTTCATTGTTTAATTAACTCATATTGTATTATTCACGGCCGTTATTTTAGCAGAGCCTTGATATCATGTATAATGATACATTATATGCGGAGTATTTGTATTTTATCTACAGCCGCTGCGGTGTACGACATCTGCCCTGCAGACTGGACCAGCATAGACAACCATTGTTATATGATCAGCCATGGCAAGCTCTCCTGGCCGCAAGCAGCAGTAGGTCCTTAATATCCTAATCATTCAATACCGATGATATCTCTAATAAATATGGTGGGATTTTTCCTCTCCCCTACAAGTTAACTCGAAACAAAATTAAACATGAATATATATGTAAGGGAGGGAGGGTGTGTGGGTGAGGGTATGTTTATGTTTGTGTATGTAACCTTTCTTTAAGAACTATTAGTCTTTCTTTTTTTTATCATTGTAAGAGACTTTTATGCCTTCTGGGCCAAAGATTGGAAAATTAAATTATCTTTAAGTTGTGAATATCAACAGACTTGCGATTTGTCAACTTATAAAATGTACTTTCGTGATTTGTAAATTATGCAAAGGTTCAATCTAATTAAGACGAAAGAGGGCGCTATAACAGTGGCACGTCATTTCGCCCAAAAGGTAAAAAAGATCCTTAACCAATTGAGTTTTGTAATTTGCATGCATATTATGCCTTCAAACGGTTTCTTAAACTGTTTAATACAGAAAGGAAAGGGGATCTCAACACACAAAGCCTATCTTTTGTATATACAAGACCAGGCGTGAATCTCAGGAATATTTTTCAAAGGGTGCGAGGTGCACCCCAGTCAAAATATTCCAAACAAAAAAAATCTGTGGTTTTTGTGTGTGTGTGGCGGGTGTGTATGTCTAAAGTCATTTTCTATGTGCTTCAATATATACTCTGTTCATTCCGGGGGAAGGGTAGAGTCGTTTCCCAAACCCCCTCTAAATCCGCGCACGGAGTGTTCCGAGGGAATAGAACCCGTAAGGTTTTTTTTCGTTTTATAAGAAACGCAAAGAATGGGAACGTAGTATAGGAGGGGGCTCCCATTTAATGCCGCTTTTTTCTCAAACATGTTTTACTGAAATTTAGCAGATAAAATTGTCTAGTAAAAAAGTAATTAAAATACCACACCCTTCCCGGAGTTTTCAAATACTAGTAAAAGTTTCAATTATTTTTTTGTATGGGTGCTCCTTTCATTAACGTTGCTAAATGCATGAGGATTAGATTTTTCACATTCTTTTTCTGTGTGATCCTTGGGCCCAAGGCACGGGAGCTTTTTTGCTGAATTTCATTTTGTTTCATGAGAATGCATGTAATTAAACTATATGTAACCCAACACCTTAGTTTTGGCGTATTTTAGACATACTATGGAGTAAGTATTTTGATAAGCATCATAGGAAGCTTTAATTATCTCCAGATTGTCAATTTTTAACCTTGTAATTTATTGTCATGTGTTCTTATGTCAGTTTAGTGTTGCATGCATCAATTTGGCATAACGTAAAGCATAGTATACTTTCGAGTGCTGTCATTATTTTTATGTTTAATATCTTTTTATTCTGTTGAGATCAAACAGTAATTGCTTATATCATATATTAGAGTTTTAACCTGTCATTTATTGCTTAAACCTAAAACCCTTCCTTATCTCAATTTTCTATATTTGGCCTTGTATGAATTATGGATTGGATTATTATGTAAATGTAATATTGACAAGTTTCTTTTTGTAACTCTTTGATTGTAATTTTACAGTTTTACCCTCACTGGAGGAGCTTAAATAAACTAAATGTCAGGCAGAACTTAAAGTTGTATTATATGAACACTTCAATTAAATTTTAATTTAAATTTTTCCGTAAATATACAAACAAATGTGTACTTTACAAAGACAAGAATGGGTCTGTCAATACATGCATATTTTCTAAATAAGGGGAAGCTTCACGTCCTCTAAAAAATCTTCCAAACGCAAAAGAAAATCGCAAGTAGGTCTGGTGCGTGTGTATGGGTGGATGGGGGTGGGATAATGGACAATTCATGTATACCACTCCTGAGCCAGCCGCGTCAATGATCCTCGAGTTTTGTGTATTGCTGGACGCATTGGGGAAATGAATAATTGTTAAGCAAGGAATTAACCTGCCAACCCAATAGCGCACTCTTTCGTCTCAATATGTGTAAGAATAATGCAGTCTTGCATAATTTACAAATCACGAAAGTGCAATTTACATTTCACAAGTTGACAAATCGTAAGTCTACGAATTACACGAGAGCATCGGCAAAACTCACATTTACATATTACTTTTGTCAAATTACGCATGGATAATAACAACCATGCAAAAAATTGTGCAATTTGTTTTGGAATATTTCTAAGTTAATGACGATATAAAATATAAAATAATAAACAATATGGATTTTTTTTCAATCACGAGATAGAACAATAACTTTTCTTTCGATTTGAATAAGGTTTTGAATACTTTTTGTTGGTACGTGATCAAATCTACTAAGAAGCCCTTCGGGTTTCACAGAATTTCATTAAGTGACCAACTAAAAGTTCGTTTCCCAGAGAATTTTTAACACTGTTGTTTATTTCTTAAATGATCACCTAGCTAACAAGAAATCAAATTGAATCATGATTAAAAAATAGATTCTTTTGAGAGAGAGAGAGATGGGGGGGGGGAGAGAAGAAAAATATTGGAGAAAATGGTGCCTTGTGTAGGAAATGTGTGAGGCACTGAAAGGAACTCTTGCGACATTCGAAAGTAGAGCAGATGTCAGCTCAATAGCTTTCCAGCTTCATGGAGGTAAATCAACGTACTGAATGTACTCAACCATACATAATATAAAATTCTAAAGATATTTTGTCTAGTACTTATATATATGTATTTCTTCGGCTATGTGCGTTAAAAAATTGTAAACCTTATGTCTCTACACAAAGCATAATTGCTTAAAGGGTTGACGAATTTAATAACAACAAATTCAATTTAAGTTTTTTTCCTGGTCATGCAATTTTCCGGTCAGGACTCGAATTGATGACGGCACACTTCCAAAAAATAATACTTATTTTTACATCCCTACAAATATTTTTTTTCCAATGTGACGCAGACATACGTGGTGAGAAGATCTGGGTCGATGGAACTGATGTAGTGCGCGAGGGACACTGGATCTGGGCATCCAACGGACATGACGTCATTTCCTCATTCTTTGGCAGAGTCTTCAATAACGACAAAGAAAAGAATTGTCTGAGCATGGACTCCGATAATCACTTTCAGTGGTATGCTGAAAGCTGCCATTCCGAGTTTTATTACATCTGCGAGAGACTCAATGTTGTAACAAGGTATCAGTAGCTTTCATATTATTTTTTCACTATTTCTCCACGTTCGAAGATTAATTTTTTCAGGGGCAAAAAAGAATCAATTTCATTATTGGGAATTATAGTTAAATGGAAGTACTTTTGTTTCAGTGGTTCCCCAAGCATAGTATGATAGCCATCATGTCGAAATTTCAGTAACCAATTTCAAAGTGGTGCACAAATATAAATGTAATATAAGCAATAAAATGTGTTTATGGTCATTTCTGTTGTATTCATCTTAACAAACTCAGGATTACATTAATAATATTTATTATATTTTGTGTTATCCCGTGGGGATCCGGGTTAGAATAGGTCCTCAGTACCCCCTTGTTTGTCGTAAAAGCCGACTAAATGGGTCGGTCCTTCGGATGAGACCGTATAAACCGAGGCCCCGTGTCACAGCAGATGTGGCACGATAAAGATCCCTACCTGCTCAATGGCCGTGAGTGCCGAGCATAGGCCTAAATTTGCAGCCCTTCACCGGCAATGGTGACGTCTCCATATCAGTGAAATATTCTGGAGAGGGACGTTAAACAGTATCCAATCAATCAATCAATCAATATATTTTATGTTCATTTCTTGATAACTGCATGTTGAGATTCATTCGAACTTCTATCTTAAGGTTTTGATTGACACCTACTATTTAAAAATAATCGTTACTATATATAGGCGTTTTAATTATCCAATTTCTATTTTTTTTTATTTTGAGTAATATTTCAATATCAACTGCATATTGTGCTTATTGTGTGTCCCTATCTATTTAGTGCACAAGAGCGGAGTAAGATTATTTTTTTGATCCAGGGCAAGATATTGATAGATAAGTTGATATTACTGGGAAATTTGAAAATCTCGTGTAATTATCGTACATAGAGCAATGGTAAGGCCATTGTTTTTAAGCTATTTTAGTACTAAGAACTATCCGTTTACCAAATTTATATTGAGAGCACATGGCTGGTGTGAGCGGTGCACGGCGTAATGCTTACTCCTCTTAGCCCCCTCATCTTACTTCTGGATTTTCCTTTAGAATCGTATTGTTTGAAGTTATATGAGATCGGTTACTGTTTCCTAACTTCACTCCCTGGAATCACATAGTGTTTCGGGCGTTTGCTTCATGAACATCTTGTATTTTTTCCCTGGATTGGTGTCTGTTCATCAATCTGCCCCTTTAAATGTTACACATTTGTCATTACTTTTTTTTGACAGGGGTCGGAGAGATTAAATATTGTATATGATCTTCAATATAAGCCCTCAAGAAGAGGAGCTGTGTAGCAACCCCTAATGATACAGTGCCGCTTAATGATTGAAATATCATAAAGCGTTGCAATTCAAATCTTAATATTTCCATTTCCAATTAATTTCCCATATGATTCTTTATAAAATAAAATTCTGTGTATTTTCTCATGAACAACGTTAGGTATGCTACGTTTGAAATTCTTAAATTGCCACATAGGTGAAGTCAGGAAATGAAACAAAAAAATATGTCAGAAATAAAAAAAAAATGTCTGAAATCAAAAAAAAAAATGTCGGAAATGCTATGTATATTTCCGGAAATAAAATGCGGCGCTATAGACAAGATATATTTTTTCAACACTATATAGATCAAACTCCATTGTAAAGATCAAAATGTCAAAATAGTTGTTATTCAAATTTAGGAAGGTCCTGTCATACGGAATACACCTATGCAATATGTAATTTGAAGACCCTTGTACTAACTGTTTAAAAGTTATATAAGAAGGATATGGAGATAACGAACAGTATTCAATCTCAAAGTCCATAAAACAATACAAAATAAAAGCAGGGCAAACACGGACCACCAAAACATCAGAGGTAGATGATACTAGGATCAGGTGCCATGAAGGAGTGAGCATCTCCTTCCGACCGGTCACACCCGCCGTGTGCTCCTTCTTTTGATCAGGAAATAACGGGAAAATCTGTCGTCAATTCAGTGTATAAATAATGGACTAACAATTGGTATGAAAAAAATCAGTCAGCATATGACTCAGAGATTAATTGTATTTGCTGACAAGGTCATGGTATCGACCATAGAACTTACATGTACAAAATGATGACTTTAAACGAAACTGCTGATATATAATGTGTTGTCTTTATTTTTAAAATGAGTCATATTCCAAAGTCAATATAAAAAAAAATATTCACCTCTATATTATGAAGACCCTTTAACTAACCGTTTATACGTTATGTTTAATATATAGATTTATTTTAAAAAATGGACGAAATTCTAAAGTAAAAGATATTTACCAGCGTAATACGAAGACCTTTGTACTAACTGTATTAAAGTTAATATGCTTTTCCTTATAAAAAAGGAAACTGGACTCATTATAGACATTATGTTGAACAATTTGTACACACAAAAAGGTGTACATTTTTCATAAAAATTAAATGTGTATGTGTGTATATGTGTGTTATTGTTTTATGTGATATAAAAAAAAAAAAAATAAAAAATTTATTATTGTTATTTGTATTTAAAAAAAATAATGTTTTTAATTTAAAAGAAAATATAAGTTATAAAATAAGTTTTAATTAATTTGTAAGTTTAAAAAAGAATTAAAAAAAATTAAGTGCTTATAAAAACTATATAATGACCTGGTGTTATTTTGACTTGATACACACAACGTTTCTTATTACCCCTGTATTTTAAGGTAATCTTTTCTTAGACACAAAACGTTTCTTATTACTATTGTATAAAAGGTAATCTTTTCTTAGATACAAAACGTTTCTTGTTACTACTGTATAAAAGGTAATCTTTTCTTAGACACAAAACGTTTCTTACTTACCTCTGTAAAGAAGGCATCTTTTCTAAACATTTGGTGGCTCTAAAAAGAGCGCTGGGTATGTTGATTTTTTTTATACAGGGTTTACCCAATTTGAGGTCTGCATCATGTCTCCCAGCGAGGGGTGCCCGCTGATTGGAGGTTAAAGGCTTCATGAACTCTGACCTTGCGGGGGGTGCTTGCGGCGGAGGTCTGGTCGGGGGTGGCGGTCTTCGTGGGCGTGATGGCCTCAATCCGCTGACGCCGCGGGTGGTAGGGGGCCTCGTTTCCTAGCGCCGACAGAGCGGACAACAGGAGGGTGGATCTGTTTGGTTCACCAACACCCGGGAGCAGCTATAACAGGCAGGCTTGTTATAGCAGTCCAGACACACATAGTTTGAGGGCCAGTTCCCCTCCAAGCAAACAGGGCACTGTTCCAATCTGGCATCCGACACCTGAAAGGCCCAGACTGGTACTGATGGGGGTGCTGGTTCCTGCTCCTCCTCACTGCTCATTGCCCAGTCATTGTTTACGGGGGGTGTCCAAAATGGGGACTCGGCTCCTCCTACTGCTATTTTGGGACTTTGGCTGGGTGATAAAGTCTCTGTTGGTGGTTTTGGAGGGGGACGGGCTCCCCAGGGTGTACTCGGGCGGAGATGACAGGTTCCGGTAGGCCTCCGGACTGGAAAGGGGCGCCGAGTATCCCGTGGGTCCCCGGGGTTCTTCATCATCGCCCTCTGCCTCTCTTTCATCTGCCCGTCTGTAGGGGGAGGAGCGCCGTTGCTGCGTGCGTCTTCTTCTTCTTGCCCTCTGTCCCCTTTTCCCTGGTATATCCTGGGCTAAGCCAAGTGTAGCAGTAGGCCATCGGGCCAGCTCCCTACTGGTGGTGACATCTCTAACAATCCACACGGCTAAAAATTCATCGCCATTGATCAGGTAAAAGTTGGGGATATTTCCATCAGCCATTGTACACGTATACGATGATACTAACGAATGATTCTGAGTACTGACGCGTGTCTGTATTAATGCACTCATGACGGACGTAAAAGAGAGCATCTCGATGGCGAATGCCTATATATCATGGCGAACCCAAATTGTGTGTGATTTGTACTTTTGGACATATACATTTTCATGGATTATTCAGTGTGTATTCATAGTTGGATTCCATCATGATACAGGTCAAAACAAGGTAAGTTCCTGCCTATTTTCATACTAGAATTGATACATGACATGCATCCGTCGTGGAGAAAAGAGTAAAAAACCTCGAAGTAACGAGGCGAAATCCAGTGACCTGAGTGTATAAAATAAGCCTTTCAAGTCTTTTTTAGAGGGTGAGACAAGGAAAACAAATGAGGGATCGGCAGAAGGGGCCTAGGGAAGAGTCCCGATATAGTTTTTATTTCAAAAGAATCATGATCAGGGTAAAAATCAAGCTAAAATGAGTTTAGGTATAGACAAAATAGGGGTCAGAGGTCACGGATTTTCAGAAAATCATACTATGAGATAAATAAGGATTCTTGGAATCTAGCATTCTTCTGACTGATATTTTAAGAAAAATAGAATGCCATGAGGTTAAAAACAATTCGTATTTACTTTTTTAGAATATGTACAAGTCTTGATCGTTTATTTTTTACCAAAATCAAAAACTGAAGTTACACTGGGTGTCAACAAGGTATTACACATCCCCTGATTTTTTAAATCACCAGATCTTTTGTGAAAGAAATTTTTACATGAAAACAATCGTACTGGTTTGAAAACCTTTCGTATTTACTTTATAGATCATTATCCATTCTAATTCTTTTTGTTTGATCAAAAACCATACACAGACTCCGCGTCGAAAAAAAAAATTCAAGATGGCGTCATAAATAACAAACACTGACGTAGTATTACATGATTTATTTCTCAAAGACTAACAAATGTTCTAACTGTCGAATTCTCCTTCGGAATCGTATTCGATCGGCTACTAGACTCATCCAGAGACTTCTCCGGTCTTCGGGGGGCAAATCATAGATTTGATTGAGACTGGTATTTAAAGTCACCGATTTCCCAGCCTGTGTGAAATTTTCTGTCATTTTATTCCGTATTGAATATACACTTTTTCTATCGCATCCATTTCCTGCCACATAAAATTACTTTTGCCGTTTTCGGACGGTTATGATTTAACATACTCCATATACATATCATAAAAAAATCACACGCTAGAAATTAGTCATCAGCTGTAAGATATTTTCAAGGATATATAATGTATGTCAATTTTAATAGTTTCTTAGTTCTCCCGTGTCTCCAGGGGGTTTAATGTGTATTTGTGTATCATCTTTATTGCTTATACTTTTTTTTTTTACCAAAAACTATTAAACTAAGCTTTGAATGTTAACTGAATGTTAATGTTGATTGAGTGTTATTATATGCTGACTGTATACTTGTTATGCTGCAGAAAGTTTTGCTGCCAGGTTGTTTCCTTCTCTCTAAATCATGATAATTTTTAATCTACAGATACATTTTAAAATACGACATAAGATTATTATAGTTGAGGCACATAATTCACATACTCTTACAGAAATTTATCTAATTTCAAATTTCTTCTCACTGTTTGTAAATGAAATGTTTCACATTTTAATTTATTTAGGATAATTGTTGCAGATCTTCTGAAGGATCAGAAAAAATTTTTAGTATTACCTTCTGATTTCTTTAATTATCACTATTTTCCAATATATGTGGAAATGAAAACAGGAAAAATTTTAATCGATGATTTTACTTCTTTTTCTTCTGTTGATTTCGATTTATTTTTTAAAACAATTAATACATAAAATAGTTATTGTTTTATATGGGTAACGTTTTGTTTCTGTAAAACTAAATTTGGTAATTTTGATGAAATATAAAACCGCATAATATTTAATACGTTTCTTAATCAAGTTTTAATGCTTTGTCAACTGTAAATGTACAAAAACAGTAAAAAAATATAGACAATGACAATGTGGCATAAAAGAATGAAATAATTCTGTTTCAAATGTCCCTTCATTTATATATGCTGCAAAGAAGCGACGAAATCATTATTCCAAGGGAAAGCATGCTCCATTTAAATGAACCTGAAAAGAAAAGAGAATTAACAACGCTTAATTATTCAGTCACAGAGACTAAAATATTATTTGTTTAATGATAAAAAAACCCAAAATGTGTTTCTTACACTGATGCTTCCGTAGGGCAGCTCTTAGTGAAGTTAAGGCTTAGATAGCCTTTCAAAAGACTTTTATTTTATTGAATTTAAACTTGTACTGGTACCCAAAGAAAGGTCTTGACACAAAGATTGCACATGTGAAATATGCTAGCCAAAGTAGTATCAAAGTAATGAGAGTTATTGGCAAAGTTTTTGTACAAAAATAGAATGGCATCATTTGGACAGACAGGCGAAGGAATAGGAATAGTCTTATTTCCCCTAATCCTTGATTATGAGGGCACACAAATCAAAATAGTTTTTCCTAATTTACCTCCAGTTACACTGGCCGAATTTCCATATTCAGATGGATAGTCAAGTATTCTTAGTTTTCCGTTAATGTTCTTCCTGTGTATTGCAGTTTCTACAACATCCCTTTTCGTTATTTCGGTGTCCCTTTTTCGTCTTGATGAATTTTTGCATATTTTCTAAGTAAACATTGAAAACAAAAACAAAATGATAAAAACATACTGAAAGACAGATATAACTCTCTGTATTATTGTTAGGACTCACGGATGTGTAGCAATTGTTAAGAATTCCCACTGGACTTTGCTTTGTTATAAAAAAGTTTTGTTTATTTTTGTCTATATTTTTTGTTAAATACCATATAGTTTAAATTCTAAAGAGATTCACTTCATTCACTCAGGTGAAGCTCGTTATAAACATGCACTTAAATCACCGATTCGGTTTGAGTAGCACACAGGATCAGGGGAAATATTGTTAAAGAATTAATGTGTTAAACTTGAATTTATGCTGTAGATTTGATTAGAACCCGCCCTAACTCATTACTGATCACACTTGTAACTATGCATTTATAGTTGTTTTATTTTCAAAGAATTAATGCATTCATTCAAAATATATTCCATGACAATGAACTTTCAATTTAAATCGAGGGCTTAATGCTTATTACAATCATGTCAATAGTTTGACATCCTGAGTGATGTCCATGAATAAGTTTTAACTTAACTTTAAACATTTGACTTACATGGTCAGGATTCTCTGGGAAAACACCAACTTCACAGGCTATAGTGATGTAAACATCTCCCTCAAATCTAAACCCGTACATTGTGGCAGCAATTATTGATGTACTGTTGTTGTACTTCGTTATAGTCGTCAGTAACTCCTTCTGTTTTGTGCAGTCCTTTCTATTTTTAAGAAAGTTTTCAAGACAAAATATAGATATAAAAAAACATTTATTTAAAAATTAAAATATCAACGTTAATATTTCGATGGGACAATATTTGACCATTTTCTAATATACATGTTCCTGACCTTATGAACGTCATTAGTATAATAAAATGATGGCAATATATTCAAATTGCTTATAAATTGTCAATAGAAATTAGCATTACGACTTGTATATATCACCCCTGTTTTCATTAAAACATTATACTATTTAAAATATAATATTATTTTTGATTTTCTATAAATTATCTAATATTTCTTTTGAAAGATTTTAATAAAATTATTGGATATTTTTATATGAATAATTGAGGTTTATTCTTTTTACAGTTTTATCTCACATTTTAAATTTTTGCCTAAAAACATTATTCACTAAAGTGTATATTAATTGTACAATTATCGTATTTTTGTTGTAATAATATAGAAATCTGATGATTTCAATGCTACGATGAGTACGTGTTTAACATTGACAAGCGGTGTATATTAAGACAAAATTTATGAACTAAAACCACATGAACTTTTGTACAATGACGAGCAAAAAGCTCAGCAATATCTTAAATAAATAAATAAAAGGTAAAAAAAAAATGATATTCGGGTATTTTCCTATGAAGGAGAGAGCATTTTTTTTATCTTAGTCAAACGAAAAAATTTTGACCTAATCTAAAATTTGTCTTCAAGACGAATATAAGTTTATTTTTTTTCAAACTGAGATTGTCTTGAGCAGAGAGAGGTGGTTGAATCCTACTACAGATATATTACAGTATGCAGTTTAAGAAATATTTTTACGAATTTTCCATTCGATCCAAATCAGCACGTAGTCAGACGTGCAGCATTTCTTACCTTCTATAAAATAATGTTTAACATTCATAAGGTTCTTACTCTATTTTCATCCCACAAATTGACGCGTTTCTTACTATCCAGCTTTTCATCTACAGGCACCACTGTCCCTGCATATGCTGTACAAGATTTTGGTATAACAGCATAGTGAGAGGCTGAAAACAATATATGAATATCAATAATTATATAAAGCTTGATTTAAAATAGGAGTCTTAACAAAGAGAAAAAATGCTTTCCAATATATGAAATAAATAATTTGAGAAATATTGATGAAGACCGTAGTTGCGTAGAAACCGAAAAAATTGCAACTGTTTATTAAAGGCCTGTGTATATTTAATTTATTTGACTCCTTTAAGATACCCACGTCCTATTCAAAAAGTCCAATAAACCTTTGCTTAATTGTCTATACATTTATTGCTTAAATGTTCTACCAATCCATTAAATGATATCTTTTAACTACTTACAGATTAATCGAATTATATTGTTTTATGTCCCTCTCGAGAATTTTTCACTCATAAAGAGACATAGAGACGCCACCATTTGCCGGTGAAGAGCTGCAAATTTTGTCCTATACTCGGCACTTAGGGCCATTGAGCAGGGAGGGATCTTTTTCGTGCCAGCACCTACTGCGACACGATACCTCGGTTTATACAGTCTCATCCGAAAGACCGGTCTCCAAGTCTCGCAGGGGGATTTGAAACCGCCACGTAAGGATCAACTCCTTACTTCGCGACTCTAGAGCAGACGCTCTTACCACTGCGTCAATCGGGCTTTAACTGCTTAAAGAAAACTTATTCCAACTATAACGAGATATCTCCCTATAAAGGGATTACTAAGTCGATAAAATGAGACTATTCCTTCGTAATCTCAAGGTAGTGCCTATCTAACTTTCGTTGTGAAGGGATCTTTCCACATTTTAATGAATTATATTACACACACAGTTAATTGTTAGTTTTTTATTCGGAATTTTTTTATCAGAAACGTTTTCAATTATCGATTTAGACATTTACTCTGCACTCAGGGCAATTGATCAGTGAGGGACCTTTATCGTTCCAACGCCTAACCTGACACTTGGCTTTCGTTTTTATCGTCTGAAAAGAAAAGAAAATGCAACTTCCTTTTATTTACATACTGTGTGTAACGTGATATATTTCGAAAATATTATATTTAGAAAATTATTGCACAAACCTTGCGTTCGTAGCGGTATGTATTTATGATATTCAATGAACAAGGGGATTAATTATACAATGAAGTTCGGGATTGACTTCCAAAGTAAAATCATACCTCCAGTGTATTTAAGAAACATAAAGAATTCATCTCCAATATAAATTTCGCTTATATCAGGAGCGTCTATGTTTTTGGTAGCTTTGAAGTGCATTTCGACAGGAAAAACTTCTTTTTGGTTTTCTGGCAATTTGTGAGGTCTAGAATGAAAGTGTATACAAACATTAAACTTACATATATGTATTAAATAAAAGAAAAAAAAACTTTACGAGGGAATCTAATCAAGAAAAGGAACATTAAAATGAGTTTGATAGCGAACGCAGCGAGCGTCGCGAAGCGATGCTCGCGCAGTGAGCTCAATAGACTAACGTGTAAGAACAGATGAAATTCGGAATGAAATCTGTATATACGTCAGGCAAATTTTGTTGTGAAACATTCCCAGAATTCCTTTACTACCCAATGTCCTTTGCGCAAATAAATATAAAAACAATAACGTAAAGAATAAATGGCTTACAGTTTGTGGAAATCTTTTAAAGAAAAATTTACTTTGGAATTTTTTCGACCAAAATTGCGCTAGGTCTACAGTTTCAACCAGGCCTGGGGGCCATAAAACTTGGATTAGTTCACTTTTGATCTCAGTCTCACTTTTTCCAAAGGAATTGATAGTGGAAAAGCAAGACCAAGATCGAAAGTGAGCTCGTCTAAGTTTTATGGCCCTTAGGCCAGGCTGATGCTCGGCCGTCTCCATAAGTTCCGAGGAGCTCCGTGACGTCACAGCTAGTCGATATGTCTCGTGCGGCTTGATGTTTGAAGTTGCTGATTAATTTATCAAGTGTTTTGATGGTACAAATCCGCTCGGCCCAACGGTCACACCGTAAAACATATTAGTGTTTCATTAGTTCTTGCTTCTATTAATAGAGCATCCCAAGTTATATATAATTTTAAACCTTTTTCATACATATATACCTCTCATTTAATATTTGAATAAAATTAATTTTCAGCAACAAAACATTCCAGTAAAAATGTCTTACGCATTTGAAATTGTTATGTAACAAACAGCAAAACTGTTAGAAATATTGCAATTCAATCATTATCGAATCTTTTACAGATCTATCAAAAGAACAAGCTACATGTGCCCTCATGCTGAAACTGTAATTTTTAAATACTGTCTATGGTTGCTGTTTCGTTACCCACACCTTAATCCTGAATGTTTCTCAAAGGTAAAGTTCCGATTTAAACCGAATGAACAAGATGTATTTGTGAAACTTTGATGCCTCGGAAAGGCAGCACATGGTGAGGTTCTCAAATGCAAGTCAACTCCAAAGGTCAAAATGTCAAAAGTGATGGTATCCGAAGGAAAGCCCTATCACTAACAGTTCATAAATTATGGTCAAGGTAAAAGTATTGTTTTAAAGTGGGAAAATATCAAGGCCAAAAAGGCAGAATTTTTTATATCCTAAGTAATGCCATGTCAAAAGAAATACACCTGTGAAATACAAACGTCCAAGTACTATTGATTCAAATGTTATGGAAAAGGCTAAAGGTATAAAAGTGGGTCAGACTTTAAGTTCAAATTCAAATGTTTTTTTTTCACCTAATGAAAGGTCTTATCACAGTAAATAAACATGTGAAGTATGAAAGCCCTAGCTAGCACCAACTCATCAAATGTTTATGGCATGGTTAAAGTTTAATTTTTTGCATACAAATAGGTAAATCTTCAAGGTCAAGAGGACTACTTAATACTAATAATACTAAATACTTCTAGTAGATCTGGTGGTACTAAAAGATTCTTATTATAAAAGTCACAGCCCAGCCAACTCAAATGTTATGGCCAAGGCTAAAGATTTTACAGAGAAACAGCACAACAAGCAAACTGACATACAGACGGATAAATTAAAAAAACCTATTTTCTTGTTCCTCCAAATCAACAATCTTGGGAGCATAAAATTACCTTTCATAATTATTTTATTTTTTATAACAATTAATAACGAGGAAAATAAAGATGTTACAGATGTCTTCATGTAAGAATAAATGAATTGCTGGCTATTTGCCTTTTTCTGAAAATTAATCATTGGGTGATTTTCTTGTTATCGAAATGATAATGGTTTATATGTATGTATTTTTTGTAGCAAGGCCTTTCATTGGATACCATTGAACTTGACCTTGATGATTTCCGTGCCTATGAAAAAACCTTCATATTTTTCATCATTGTATTTCAAGTGAAAATACCCTACTTTTGGTACCAATATATTAAATTTGCATTTAAGAAAAGTTTAATATTTGCTATGTTGCATACGGGGGCATAAGTGTTTCACAAACACATCTTGTAAACCTAGTACAAATGTTTGGGACTAATAATTTTTCATAGAAAATTAAGGTACTATTAATTATTATTTGGCTAAAAATATTATATCATATCGTTTTATAAAATTAGTCTTCACTAAATAAAACGTACCCTCCCTGAAAAACATGTGCAACAGTTTTATTAACACCACTGCTTGGTATGTTGAGACATTTGATGACAAATTTATGCTCTTTGTGTCCCCCAATTATTTCTACGGCCTCTGTGGTAGTTTCTTCCGTGGTCTCCGAATCAGTACTCTGTATTTGTTCGGTACTTTGTGGACTGACTGATGTGGTTGTTTTAGTAGTTGTACTGCTTTTAGTATATTCACCAAACACAGGGTCTTTTACGCTTATTGATATTTCATATGCCTTCTGTGATGCAAAAGTAGTTATTTATAAATAAGTATTAAAAATAAAAAAAAATTAATAAATAACAAAAAATAACTAATATTAAATAGTTGTGGTTATATTGTTTCAGCCATTAGTGTTTGCTATGAAGAATGAAGGGGTACAAGGCGAGACCACCCCCACCCCCTCCACTCTGATACAAAATATTTGATAAGTTTTCAATGTTCGTGGACAAGGTTTTTTGTCTGTTAAAAGTAATACTATCTTAAAACAATTATAATTAAACTGTTTTGAAAATTTTTACAGATCTCTTATGACAAAGGGTTAAAAAAATTTATTTTTTTTTCCATTTTGATGTTTTGGAGGTCCGTGTTTGGTCTGCTCATGATTTGTATTTTTTATAGATTTGATATTGAATACTGTTTGCTATCTCAATGTCCTTTATAACCACAAGCCATGGGAGATTAGTCGAAAAGTCACCTTTTTACCCATAACTATTTCAATATGCACACTGAGTCATATAAGGAAATTCATATATTTTATATCAAATTCACGCAAAAACTTTGAAATGTCAATACCGTGGATATGAAAACGATACCCTTTAAACTAATGCGGAAGGCTTATGTTTGACGAAGTTCTTATTGTTTCATTTTCATTTTGGAAAAGTAAAATAAATTAGTACATTTAAAATGAATAAACTTTATAAAATCTATTCAGAGCTACCATTTATGTAAACCGTACCTCATCAGTTGCATTAGTGCAATTATATGGGATATTTATTATTCCTCGTTCTGGTGAAGTAGTTCGGTCCTTGCAAGTACCATCTATATAAGTCACTATGCTGCCATCATGAATTCCAAATACATATATTCTTCCACTTTCGAGGCATCCTGGGACAATATACAGTTAATGTCAAGCGGATACGTTAAAGTTTTATTTCAATTTCGTAAATATATAAGAATTTAAATTTAAATGTTTAAAGATTAAAGATAAGTATTACAGAAAAAATACATACTAAAGCTATAGTGTGGGTGCACACAGTCAGCAAGCACCGGGCCAGAGATCTTAGAAAAAAAATAATATGCAGGTTACTGCGCGTAAAGCTGGAAAACTGTTACAAATAAGTAAAAAAAAAGGATGGTTATTACTTAGTTCAAATTATACTATTGGAATATATATAATTGAGAAATTTAAATTTGAATGAATGTACAACAAAACAGATGTTGTTCACACCCATTCCACACCCATGGTCATACACATTTTAAGTATGGATATCCCCTCCCCAAAACAAACACACACACACTTCCCTCACACATACAAACACCTAACTATCCCCTCAAAAATTGGCAAACACACACAAACACACACACAACACATATGCATGTACACATACCCTTATAAAAAAAATTAATTAGAGCCTTTTTTTCTCAAAAAGATGATATTTTACTGTTAATCACTATCATATTTTGTTCTGTGCAAACAGGGTGAATTTTTTTCCCGTTTAGAGAATATCTGTGGGTAGAAACTACTGAAACGAATATTATACTGTACATAATCAATCTTACAAAAAAGTACAATTTGCTTACATAGACAATAGTTACTTACAACGAAAAATGGGTGTGATTGACAAAACATTTAACATGTAAATTGTAGGAAATAACTAATTCCTTTTTAATAAACAGTGTCAATTAAAACCTCAAGTGCTCGTAGGTTTTCTTATTTTGGATCCATGATGATTTATGTATTCACATACTTTGACTTGCTTTTCAGTCTGACATTCAGCTTTATCTGCCACAAAATGCAGCGCAGTGTCACTATTTGTAATGTTAGACGCTTACCAACATTATCAGTGTTACCTACTGTTTTATCTACATAATGTCTGTCCTTTATATCAAGCAAATATTACATCACAGATGCACAAGGAATTTGCGTTTCATGTAGCAGAAGATTAGATGTTGATATCTTCATGTTTTTAGGGATGGCAATCGAATACAGAATTGCTAATCGGTTAACCGCAAGGCGTTCTCACCGATTAACCGGTTAACCGTATCAAAATACGCGTTATATACAAGAAAACTGATAAAGTCTAGATGTTAAATCATTGAATTTGTTTTGTTTCTTGCTTTTCCTGTTATTTCAGGATCATGACAAGAGCACTCGGCGGATGTGACCGGTCAGCAGGGGAAGCTCACTCCTCCATGGCACCTTATCCACCTCTGATGTTTTAAAGGTCCGTATTTGCCTTGTTATTGTTTTGTATTATTTTATGGACTTGAAGACTGTTTCGTTAAAAAAACATATGAGGTTATATGTTTTATTTTAGTTTCAATATACACTGGGAAAAAAGTTACGAAAAGCACAAATCATGTCAGAGAAATCATCACATTTTTTTCAATGCAGATTACAAATACGTTCGTTCTGCGTTGTCGCCATAATTAAAACAAAGTATATTTAGTAATATATTCGATAGATAATTGCAAAAACAAACTTACTAATTTGCAGTTCTCAACGGTAATTTAATCATCATTAAAGAAATAGAGGACAGTAAACAGCATAGTGTTTTAACAATAATTAACACTTCAGTCTCAGAATGATTAATTACCCAATACTCTCAACCCGGATAACGATAATTACATCCAAGTCAAGTCAGCTTGCATGTGTGAAAACGCCGAATTATCAAAGTTAACATGTATGAAAAGATTTCTTTTTTCAAAAATAATTTAATTTCACTTGTATCAAGCTGTTTCATTGGCTAAATCATTCAGAGGAACATATAATATTTTGTATAACATAACTTGCCTACGTCACAATGAGTTACGTCAAAAACGTATTACTCTGCTTGACGTTACTTTTAAAATAATGCTCAATTTGAAACCTTATTCTGGAAGAAAAATTGTCTTTTTGTCTATACTGAAATTAAATTATAAGGAATGAAGCTAATTTCAACTTATGTTATACGATATAACAACACTTGGGGCAGTTTACGTTTTTTTATAAACCGCTTCGCGGTTTATAAAGCGTAAACTGCCCCAAGTTATGTTATATCGTATAACATAAAATGAAATTAGCTTCATTCCTTAAAAAAAAAGAAATTTCTACGATAAAAAAGATCAAATTAATACAAATTTTATTTTTTCCGACTAACTGAATACAGATTTTCTAATCGATTACCATCGTTCCGACGAGTAATTGGTTAACCAATCACAAGTTGCCTTCAAATTGTTCTTAAAGTCTGCCAAAATATATGCTTCAAAAGATAACGCAAACAAAATCAATCAGATACTACATATTCAATAATTCTATAGTTCTTAAAACACATGAATTAATTTAAAATGTAGGATACTTCTCGTGTACTGCTAGAAACCTTTTAAGTTGGATAATTAATAAAACAAATTTAACTATTTGATTGATTGATTGATTGATTGTATAGTGTTTAACGTCCCTTTTGAGAATTATTTACTTATATGGAGACGTCACCATATGCCGGTGAAGGGCTTCAAATTTTGACCTTTACTCGGCACTCAGGGCCAATGAGTAGTGAGGGATCTTTGTCGTGCGTGCGCCTGCCGCTGACACGGGGCCTTGGTTTTTAAGGTCTCATCCAAAGGACCCGCAACTTTAACTTCAAAGTGCCGAGCGCATGGCGAAGGAACAGTTGCTACCCATTTTAACGACTAGGGGCCTGTTTCACAAACGTTTCCTAAGATTTGTCGTAAGACACAACTTAAGATATGCCTAAGTTATAACTTAGGAAGTTCCTAAGATTTGTCACAGCTGTTTCACGAAACAATCTTATCTTAAAATTTTCCTAAGTCATTTCCTAAGTTGTGCTTCTACATTGACTAATGAAATAATTTCGCCGCGCTATCTACAACTCTCAGTATGTCCGAGTGGTTTATATTGTTAGCTTCAAAAAGGGAGGGGCGGGGGATTGGGAATATTGCGCGTACTTTCAAAGGACTTGGACGGAAGTTTTAACTTAGCGAAGTTGCTAGAACTAAGCATTCACATACAAATCCTTTCAAGCCCTTTTCCCCTCCGGGCACATATTTTTATTTTTTAAACATTGTTCTACGTGTATACTTTACTTTTTTAAAATTTGATCTTTATAAGGTATCGATCCCAGGTATTGTTCTTACTATACTTTTCTGCTTGTCAATTATTAAATGCAATTCAAAAATGACTGCTTCGCATAGGGTAGACATAGGAGGACATTTTTTGAAAAAAAAAATGCTTGCCATTACTACTCCACGTTAGTTGTTTGTGCTGAGTAAAGCTTTCTTACAGATAATATATTATATATCAATATATTATATAATAAGGCATTGTCGCAAACCACGGCCAAAATGTACGATCCTCTCCCATTCTGTAGGAGAGAGCTATATACGGACTCCGGACCGTGTTTTGAGACGATGATGCCATGCCAGAAAAAATAATCACAAAATTCGCGACTACAGGTATGAAAATACTAAAAGAGGAAATCAAAAAAGAAGATTTATTGAAATCTCATGCATAGCTATAAATTGTATTAAGCGAAGAGGAAAACTGGTTGTAATTTCAAGGCCGTAGGAACTGGAGGAGCACGGGAGGGGGGATGATAATAATTTTTCCGAAATATTGAATACAAAAGAAATCAAAACTGCGTTATGCTTGTGTCCCCTCAATAATAAAGTCCTAAAGGATCGAGATTAGATGCAACCATTCTTGGAAGAAGCATCTACTGATATAATAATATATATCCGGAGCTTGGTTCGGGGTTCATCAAGAATCACGTACTTCTCGAAAGTGAACAAGTGTTTCCATATACTGAGTATTTAAAATATCATTTTTTCAAATTCTAATTTAATATCGATTAAAATACTAGTAATAGATATATAAAAAAAATATTCATTCCGTTGTATGAGAAGAGTTGTGGATAAAAGGTGGGTACCCCAAAGCGTACGGACGGACGTACATACCGATTACTATATACCCTCCCGCTTTTCAAGTAGGATTATAATAAATATACATGTAGATAAAAACATAATGTATGCATGCATGTATAATAATGGATCAAATTATATGTGTTTTTTTTTTTACAAAGGCGTGCTCTTCAAATGATAAGGAATAATTCCAGCATGTGTACCATCTAATTCGCCAGCTCCAGTGGCCCAAATGAACGGACATTTTATATACCTTGGACTAATTTTAACCTATGTTTGCCATTGAAAATTATTATTGAAATCCTAGTAATGTCATGCAAAGTAAGCAGTTTTAGCCTGGAGAGAACACAATCATCCATATACGAGTAGTCCATTGGATTTTCTCACCCCAAACACATTCTCTTTCTCCATAACAAATCTTGGATATGCAGCCGCAATGTTAATGTTTCTTCCTAAGTCATCGATTTACCTGTCCTAAAGTTACGACATAACTTAGGAAAATCCTAAGATAAGACGAGGTTTGTGAAACGGATAAGTAATGAACTTAGGAAAAAGTTCTTTCCTAAGACAGAACTTAGTCCTAAGTAGGCTTTGTGAAACGGGCCCCTAGGTCAGTTGCGATCGAGATACGAACTCACGACCTCCCGATCAAGGAGCGATCTCTCTACTGACTGATCTACCGTGAACGGTTTTAACTATTTGAAGAAATACAGGGGAACATTATTACACGATTCCCTAAACTCCTCCATGTCATATAAAAACTTGATACCAGGCAGTATATTTTTGAAAATTTCAACAATTATGGACTTATTTTTATTTTGTTGCATTGAATATTCTAGACACGTATAATTTAATTCTGTTTTTAATTTGCCATTTTATTTGAGAAAACAATATAAAAATTATATTTGCATTTTTTTAGCATAATTACGAGAGCCTATATTCAATTCTGGGTGAACTTTTTGTGTATGATCTTTTCAATATCGATAGAAGAATCCGTAACAAAAAAAATATTATAGTAAACTATAGTTAACAATAGTTTACAATAGTAAATCAAAGTTCCAAAGTTTTCACCATAGTAAATTAAAGCTCCAAAGTTTAAATTTGGTACCATAGTAAACTATATTTTACTATAGTATTTATTTTTTAGGAATGCAGTATTAATTCTGACGTGCAATAGTCTGATTGAAATCAATCAAAAATTTTAACATGAAAATGAAACCATCAACCTGTGTCGGTTTCTCTATGCTGCCCCCCCCCCCCCCCCCCCCCCCCACAAAAAAGATAAATATATTAAATCGTTCATTATGTTGAAAACCTTTTCAATTAATTGAATCCGAAAAAAAATTATACTGAAATGTTCTTCATGTGAAATTAAATAAAAAATACTTACTGTTAAAACAAAAACAAAGAGAATGATGTTTCTCGACATGCTTTTTAATCTGTTAAATAAATAAAAGAG
>NW_026920892.1:0-18360 GCF_032062105.1 Saccostrea cuccullata | reverse complement strand
TTTAATCAATAGTTTGCTTAGCTGTTGCAGTACAAAGGTAATGTAGTTTAAATTTCAAATTTAACACTCCCCAGTTTTGCATTATCTGTAGTTAACTAATTATAAACTTAAAAGTCAGTAGCCCTTTTTACAAAAAGATCTTAAATTTTTGCTTAAGATTTTAACTTACGAATCTCTTACGACACCGCACTGGTCAAGTTTTTTTTTTTCGGAGAGCTACGTTCTATGGCTATAAAAAATCATTTTCTGCAAGATACTGTCTGGTATATTATGAGTATACTAGCTTTAAAAGTTATGTTTACAATTCCGGATTATTGCAATTTTGTTTCATTGCAATCATATATATTTGACCTACTCGTAATACCTAACAATCAGACACAAATCCGGAATTACGAATTAATCACAATCTAATTCGATCCGGGATGTCATTACAAAAATTATCTCAATTCTTATGTCACCTCTACATGTAGCTCAGGCAGTTTACCCATGAAGCTTGTTAATGATGATGCGAGCAGCTAAAATAGCTTATTTATCTTTTTCGTTGATTGTAGTTTGTTTACTACTACAGATTATTGTTTTTAGCGTGCCGTCCTGGGTGTACTATAATAATGGACAGTACAGTACTTACTTTGGACTGTGGACTCTGTGTTCGGGTATGGTGGGAAGAGAAACGTGTGCCTCAACCATTGGTCACCCCTCTTTTTTTAATCAAGGTATTGATCATAACATTCTATTAGTCATGTTATGTTAAAAACTAAGTAAGTCATGTTTTAATGTATTTTGAAGATTTCTAGTCGTTGAAAAAAGAAAACAGTATGAAGGGCAACAGGTTATGAGCATTTTATTTTTTTTTTACATTGAACTGTAAATTATGTAAAGATGCAATTGAAGTCATACAGGCAATTTATGATTTTAGGTTCTTTTATTCCTTATTCCATTATTCATTTTTTCTTTCACAGAATGGTTTCAGGCAGTACAAGCACTTGAATGTCTTGGTTTAGTGGCGATTGTAGCCGCTATCATCTGCAGTTTTATATCCATATTTTTGTCAAAAGCTGAACGGATTTTGAATTATGCCACTTTCATTTTGATGAATACAGCAGGTATTTATGAAAGAAATGAATTTAAAAATATATGTATATGATCCCTTTTTATAACAATGACAGGTATATCATAGACAAACTAAATATAGCAAACTTTCTCAATATTTTGATGGTACATAAGATTAATGAAAGAATTGCTAAAAAAAAAAAATCAGAAAACCTGTAAATCATAATACAGCTGTAGTTTGGAAGGAACGAAACATTATTAACAGTCGTTCCTTACCTTTCTTATAATCTCCCATGAAATAAAAACAGTGGGAATGAATATTGATTGAAGAAAGAAGCTTGAAATCCTATTTTTAATAATAGTTTTTGTGGATAAGTAAGGAGAAGGAAATATATCACTTGTCAAAGCATTCAATGCGTGGAATTCAAAGGCAATGAAGATCATACCAGCGATACTTTCATCGTTTTTTTTCGTTACAGCTTTGTTCATCTTGATCGGTGCTATAATATTTGGCGCCCGGGTGAATTCGATACCCTCCACCGTGCTGCTAGCTAACTATCTCTTCGTTCCGTATGGTTTCAACATAGTGTGTGGAGCTCTATGTTCTGTTGCAGGTGTATGCATGCTGGCTTACAAACTAGGGCATAGCTCCTAAGTGCCTGTGTTGGACCTCTGTTTGCCGTGTGCCATGGCTTTTCTACTACGTGTTCTGATTTTGGCAAGATTAGTGAACACAGAGTGAAGTTTAGCATAATCTTATAAAAAGGGGCGTATAAAAAAAATTTGTGTTTATTTCTTACCTTGATACTTTATGGTACTTTTGAGTTTTGAACTGCAGTGCAAACTTAAAAGTACGTAGTGAACTTTTGTTTGAATCTTTTTTAAGCACAAAAAAAGGTATTTTAATTTCAGTGGATGAGAAATCTTTATAAACATAATTGTATGAATATAAAGGTTGATTGCTTAGTCAAACAAGCTAAAATTGACCTTTATTTCTAGAGGTATAAATATTTTGCTTCATGGTGCCATGTACATATGCTATGAGACAATAGAGCATTACATTTAAACTCTAATTCTTCAATTTTATTTTTCAGTATGAATATAAGATAATAATTTATGGGATAAATGAACTACAACGCTTCAAGCCTGCATATTTATCATGAAGCGCGTTAGCCGGTGTAAAGCGATGTAGTTCATATCCTCTTGAATTCTTAAAAATTAAAATTCAATCTGTTAATTTATCTTTTGTTTATGTGAATGAAGAGAAATGTGTACATATAATTAATTCTATTCTTCCACGAGGATTATCACCACACTGAGAAATAACTCTATGTAGAAGGGATTATATTTCTGTGCTGGAATATATATGAGCCTTAATCTTCATTGAACGATGTTTCTGCTTGGCTCTTTTCACTTCCAGATATCTTATTAAAAAATAAAATCAAAATACTGTTCACGTCTAGTGATTATATTTTTCAATATTTCCCCCTTTTCAGGTTCAGTGGATCATAAGAACCCTGAAGCGTTATCCTTTTATGTGAGCTTACACAATATTTTTATTTGACGAAAGAATTTTATTTTCTTTTAAATTCAAATTTATGGAAATTTAATTATAAGGTTACCACCCTACTAAGTTGCAGAACTTATTCAAAATATAAGTAGGTATTGGTTTGACAAATAATATTAATTTTAATTCCTTCTATAAAGACTACAAAAGCAAATAGGCCTGGTCAATGTAAAGATAAAGATGTACTTAGGTCATACCAAATAGCTAGTCCGAAAAATCTGACGTGTTCCTGGTTTTGCGATTTTGATATTTTACATGCAGTTTCCTAGCATGTAAAATATCCAAATCGCAAAAAAGCCAGGAAAACTTCAGATTTTTCGGACTAACCAAATAGCATATGGTTTGTCGTGTTGACATGTAAATGCACAATGATTTTGAATCAAAAAGAACGGATATCTTCAAAGATAAAATTAAGAACGACTAAACGTCATTTTGTAAAATTTTATATTTCTTGTCAACACTGAAAGCGATATAAAATATAATGCAAAATTGTTTTATTGATACACAAAGGTACATTATGATGAAACATATATACGATATACAAATGGTACATATATATATTTTATGAATTAGTGTTCAGCTTATGTACAATGCAGTGGAATGAACGTAAAGAATTATGTATAACATGTATCTATCCTACAACAAGATTTAAATAATAGCGATCAGGCACTAACACGTGATCTATGACATGGATCGCTCCATTGGTTGCTGAAATGTCAACTTCCGTCACACGAGAGTAAAGATTAAGGTATACTTTGTCACCTACAATGTAAATAACACACATTTTCTCAAATATTTAATGACAGAATTATAAACCATGCATCCTAATAAATCGAATGTATCGAATGGAAGGAAATCCACCTAAAAAATCATAAATTTTCCCAACTTGAAAATCCTATTTCGGGGTACAATTTTTATAAAATGCTGAAAATTGTCTGTGTTTGGCCGCAGTTCATATGGTTCATATGAGTGAAAAATTCTCGAGAGGGACGTTAGACAACAACATATTTACCCTTCCTCTCCCTCCTCCTAACTTAGTTACTTTTTCCTTATTGCAATTACCTGCCTTATATTTAATTTTTAAAGAAGTAGAAAATACATGAGGATTACTTGAAAAGGAGACTTGTATCGTGTCTCCGTTGGTATCAAGTGATCGTAGCCTCTCCTTATTAAACAATCCAGCTGAAAATACCGTATGTGGAACCACGTGATATAAAAGGACCTCTGAAAAATAAATACATGTACCAATATATTACTTTCTTTTCCCAAGCGAGTTTTAAGTATGATATGCCGCTTATATCAATGTCAAAAATATACCTGTAAGCATAGTAGGATCATTTTCCAATTTTTGTATAGCTGATGCCCCGAGCCTGGCAAAAGCAGCGTTTGTTGGAGCAAAAACTGTCAAGTTATTTCCTATAAAGAAAACAAATTGATGTCTGACTGCCCATGGACATGGAGTAAAAATTTAAAGGTTACTTCTAATATTCCAAATAGGGTGTGTAGAACTCGGTAAATTTAAGAATATTTAAAGCTTAGATTTTAATAAAATGCAGGTTACAAGTTACAAAAATGATTTATACTTCTTTACCTGATTGTTTTTGTTCCCCCTATCTTATTTACCTTTAAGTGCAGCAGCAAGTCCCGTGTCTAAGACTTTGGAGACAAGTGTAGTAAAATTAACGTGGTCGTTCAGGAGATTTACAATGTCACCATCAGGAGGAATCATCACGGCATCAATGATATGTACTACGCCATTGGATGCTAATATGTCAAAGCTTGAAATTCGTACACCATCAACAGTCACCGTCTGTAAAATAACAATAGTACGGGGGATTGTATTTACATGAAAGAACCTTGTTCTTGGTAAGTAAAAAATTATGGGTATTTTTGTCATATACGAGATGTACATGTACATATTTTTAACTGATAGGGGAACAGTATTACAGTATATAACTTGCTAAAAAAAAATAAAACAGCTGTTAAAGTAGTCCATATCAAGAAGTTAATTTCTGTTATCCTTAGTAATCTAACGAAACCAAGTTTTAATTTAATATGCAGGATTATTGAATATGAAATTTTAATGAATATAATTTATGTTAAAAAATATAAGCATACCAAGTTATTGAATGGATAAATGTTAAATCTGATAGATGTGCCGGCAAGACTTGGTATTTGTAACTCATTGGAGGCGGCTGATTTCTTCACGGATCCAGGCACCACGTGGTACTTGAGAACATCCGCCAGCGCCTGCGTATTACTCGAAAGGTAAGCTAATGTCGTTGGTGGAAGTTTCTCAAATGCTCGATTTGTAGGAGCGAAAACTGTGAATGTTCCTGAAAATATATCATAATCCCGACGGTAAAAATGCAAAGTACATGTATGTTGTACCTAACAATTTATCATAATTATATATATTCCTCCGTATGACCATATAAGTGCAGTGCTCAAGTATAAATTTGTAGGCATTATAAGTAATTGATAGCATTGCTACATGAATATATAATGGAAGTTGACGATAGAAAAAATTGATTAATTAATTGTGTTACATGTATGTATTACAGGTTGTCCCTTTCGTGAAATGTTCACTCCTATTGAGACGTCACTATATACCTGTGGACGGTTTCAAAATAATGTATACATGTACCTATACTTGGTCTTTAGGGCATTTAAGTAAGGAGGGTCTTTAGTTAGGTGTTGTACTAAGGTCCCATCCGAAGACCCGTTACTTTTGACCTCTAATGCCGGGTATCTAAGGAATAGTCACTACATGTATCTATGTTAACTTCAGAATTGACGTGGTGAACGGGAGTACTTTGGCCTCTCAACCACGAAGCATAGAGAACACTTCACACTAGGCTTCGCTAAGTTTAAATAACATTGATCTCATTTTTTGTGGTAAAGTTTCCATTAGTATAATTTCCAAGAAGATGTGTAATAGTTAGTGGTCTCTTTTATTTCGATTTCCGAAAGTCACATATACACGTACATGAATATTGAAGCAACTTAGGAATAAAAATGAAAATCATTAATTGATAAAAACGCTGACGTTATGATTTAAATCAAAATGATTTCGCTTTTTTATATGTTTGTTTACCGTCCTTTGAAAAAAAGTTTCACTAATACTGAGACGCTATCATCTGCCAATAGATGGCTTCGAATTAAGACCTGTACTTAGCACATTCAACCAATGTTGTTTTTTTTTTCTTGCCAGAACCTACTGCAACATCGGACTTAAACAAAACATCGACCTAAACGTCCTCCATTGGGATTCGAACCTGCGAGGTACATGTAAGGATAGATTTTCCAGGGGATCTAGAGTGGACGCTCTGATTGCTCATTTCAACAAAATACACTTGTATACACTGTAAAATGGTCTGTTGAAATTCCTTTATTAGATTTCACATATGTTAGACTTTATGGAAATTAAAGCAGCCAAATTTTTTAATATTTCCATTTGTTGATGAATGGGGCGGCTTTTTTTCCTGCACTTTTACTATATAGTTGCAAAATTAATTAACTGAGGTTAATAAAAAAAAAAGACATGCAAAACGTGCATGACCCTTGGTTATCAGACTAACAAGTAAAATGAACTGTTAAAGCCAAACAAAAATTGAAAAATCCGAACTTTCATGTGTATTGCAAAGTTAAGACCGATGGTAAGTAATTTTGCAAACTCCTTACCTCCTAGCAGTGCATCAGCCAGCCCGGCTTGTTGAACCAGTGAAATTAAAGTCGTAAGTTTTTGTTCTTGTAACACTTCTACCAAGTTACCTCCGTAAGTGAAATGAAAGCAGGATAATATAATGAAAATAAATTTATACATGTTGAAGTTTTCATGAACAAGTACCATTCAGTAAACTTTTATCATATTTATACCCACAATATCTTCATTATGAAAGGATATGGAGGGACATCACGTGTCAAATAACGATTTACCTGCTTAAAGTGCTATCTCTTTCAAAAGTCATGATTATGAGAGTACGATACACACCTGTGTATGTGTACTGTACTCTCAAAGAAAGGTGATTCTAGGTAACATATTTGTGAAATATTCGTATTGTCAGTTATTTTGACTTTATTGCACTCGGTCCGATTCCTTAATTAAAAAAAATGATTACAAGTTTTTAAAGGAGATGGGTGATTGACTATAGTACGATAAATATGAATGTGAAAAAAGAAATTTTAAATCATTTTTTTTTTAAACTTCATCTAACAACAAAGTATACTTTATGTAAAAACTCTTTCAAATGCAAAAATTATTTGCCTTTAAAATAGCATACACACACTAAAGAAGGTATAAAAGATCATTTTCTCATACTGTAACGCATTTTTTATCATATGATAGGGTCTTCGCTCAATTTGTTTGAAAGTTAATCCTAACCAGAAGTGTCTGTCGAGACTGTAGCTCTACTGGTTTATACTTAAAACAAAGGAAGAGAAAAGTAAAAGTTGGGACTTGAAACTTTAAAACAGCAATAAATAGAAAAACGATCCTTGTCGCTCAACAAAATAAAAATCGATACACAGAATTGTGTATCTTAAAGTAGTCTACTTGCGTGCCAAGTTATATTGAAATCGGACCAAAACTGTAGGAGGAGTAGCATTTTGAAAGAATTTCACAGAATTTTCTATTTTTAGTAACCATGGCAACACCGCTAATCGTAATCAAAAACCGATGCACAGAATTATGTATCTTAGTGTAGTCTACTTATGTGCCATATTGAAATCGGACCAAAACTGTAGGAGAAATAGCATTTTGAAAGCATTTCACAGAAATTTCTATTTTTAGTAACCATGGCAACACCGTTCATCGAAATCAAAAACCGATGCACAGAATTATGTATCTTAGTGTAGTCTACTTATGTGCCAACTTATATTGAAATCGGACCAAAACTGTAGGAGGAATAGCATTTTGAAAGAATTTCACAGAAATTTCTATTTTTAGTAACCATGGCAACACCGTTCATCAAAATCAGAAACCGATGCACAGAATTATGTATCTTAGTGTAGTCTACTTGTGTGCCAAGTTATACTGAAATCGGACCAAAATTGTAGGAGAAGTAGCATTTTGAAAGCATTTCACATAAATTCCTATTTTTAGTAACCATAGCAACACCGTTCATCGAAATCAGAATCCGATGCACAGAATTATGTATCTTAGTGTAGTCTACTTGTGTGCCAAGTTATATTGAAATCGAACCAAAACTGTAGGAGGAGTAGCATTTTGAAAGAATTTCACAGAAATTTCTATTTTTAGTAACCATGGCAACAACGGTCATCAAAATCAAAAACCGATGCACAGAATTATGTATCTTAGTGTATTCTACTTGTGTGCCAAGTTATATTGAAATCGGACCAAAACTGTAGGAGAAGTAGCAATTTGAAAGCATTTCACAGAAATTTCTATTTTTAGTAACCATGGCAACACCGTTCATTGAAATCAAAATCCGATGCACAGATTCTATGTATCTTAGTGTAGTCTAATTGTGTGCCAAGTTATATTGAAATCGGACCAAAATTGTAAGAGGAGTAGCATTTTGAAAAATTGTTTACAGACAGACAGACGGACGGACGACGGACACATTACTATCGCATAAGCTCTTCTGGTCTCTGACCAGTAGAGCTAAAAATTTGCGTAAAAATATATTATATTTATATGATATATATATCATTTATATATTATAAGGCCTTTTGTGTGATTTAACGAAGCCGATACTTATTCGAGTGCGCATGACTTTTGCGCAGCTTTTTAATTTCATGCAGTCATATGTGCGACGGTACACCTTTCCCAAATATTGTAATTTTAATATAAAATTAACATTATTTGTAATACCTACTGGTCTGAATTTGTGATTTTGCGACAATTATTTGGAAAATACGCTGAAATGGCTCTAACAAAGTCAATGTTTTCCGATTTTGTAAGCAATGCACAACGCTGAAGAATGACACGACTCGACTGGAATCAAACGCCCTCTACTGATGCTGACTATAAAAATTATATACTTTTAGTGTTCTAGAAACAGTTGAACTTTAATTACAAACATTCAGAAAAAATATATAAACGAATTGCAAATCTAAAACTATTTGTCTTAAAATGATTAAAAGTCAATGATTATTTCAGCTTGTGTTATTATTGTTCTTTATTGTAACAAACGAGAGATAGCCTGGTTAATTACGACTAATTATGGCCCAGTTCTGCTCCGTCCCAACCATTTATGATAATTGCCCTTTGGCTATGTAGATCTGGTAAAGCGTAAATTACCCAATTAGCATGAGGTACTTTTACACCTGAGAGTTTGAAATCAACTTGAATCTCCTCGATTTTTTTCCCGATTTTCATTCGAGCGTCGTGAATAATGCGTAAGAAGTATTATACTCAGGGTAACATTTTACCTACTTTTGGTGCGGATATATGATTTTAAATGGACGCAATGCACAGAATGTCTTGAATGATAATGCGTAAGCAGTACTCACGGTAGCATTTTACCTAGTTTATTGACGCCCGATTGGGCGGATATAAAATTTTAATCTGATACAAAAAAATTCTCTAGCGGCCATTCGCGAATAAAAAATGACGCGTATAATAATTGGTTTACAGTATCTTAGTGTAGTCTACTTGTGTGCTAAGTTATATTGAAATCGAACCAAAACTGTAGGAGGAATAGCATTTTGAAAGAATTTCACAGAAATTTCTATTTTTAGTAACCATGGCAACACCGTTCATCAAAATCAGAAACCGATGCACAGAACTATGTATCTTAGTGTAGTCTACTTGTGTGCCAAGTTATACTGAAATCGGACCAAAACTGTAGGAGAAGTAGCATTTTGAAAGCATTTCACAGAATTTTCTATTTTTAGTAACCATGGCAACACCGCTAATCGTAATCAAAAACCGATGCACAGTATTATGTTTCTTAGTGTAGTCTACTTGTGTGCTAAGTTATATTGAAATCGAACCAAAACTGTAGGAGGAGTAACATTTTGAAAGAATTTCACAGAAATTTCTATTTTTAGTAACCATGGCAACACCGCTAATCGTAATCAAAAACCGATGCACAGAATTATGTATCTTAGTGTAGTCTACTTATGTGCCAACTTATATTGAAATCGGACCAAAACTGTAGGAGAAGTAGCATTTTGAAAGCATTTCACAGAAATTTCTATTTTTAGTAACCATGGCAACACCGTGCATTGAAATCAAAATCCGATGCACAGAATTATGTATCTTAGTGTAGTCTACTTGTGTGCTAAGTTATATTGAAATCGAACCAAAACTGTAGGAGGAGTAGCATTTTGAAAGAATTTCACAGAAATTTCTATTTTTAGTAACCATGGCAACAACGGTCATCAAAATCAAAAACCGATGCACAGAATTACGTATCTTAGTGTAGTCTACTTGTGTGCCAAGTTATATTGAAATCAGACCAAAACTGTAGGAGGAGTAGCATTTTGAAAGCATTTCACAGAAATTTCTATTTTTAGTAACCATGGCAACACCGTTCATCGAAATCAAAATCCGATGCACAGAATTATGTATCTTAGTGTAGTCTACTTGTGTGCTAAGTTATATTGAAATCGAACCAAAACTGTAGGAGGAGTAGCATTTTGAAAGAATTTCACAGAAATTTCTATTTTTAGTAACCATGGCAACAACGGTCATCAAAATCAAAAACCGATGCACAGAATTATGTATCTTAGTGTAGTCTACTTGTGTGCCAAGTTATATTGAAATCGGACCAAAACTGTAGGAGAAGTAGCAATTTGAAAGCATTTCACAGAAATTTCTATTTTTAGTTACCATGGCAACACCGTTCATTGAAATCAAAATCCGATGCACAGAATTATGTATCTTAGTGTAGTCTAATTGTGTGCCAAGTTATATTGAAATCGGACCAAAATTGTAGGAGGAGTAGCATTTTGAAAAATTGTTTTCAGACAGACAGAGAGACGGACGGACGACGGACACATTACTATCGCATAAGCTCTTCTGGTCTCTGACCAGTAGAGCTAAAAATTTGCGTAAAAATATATTATATTTATATGATATATATATCATTTATATATTATAAGGCCTTTTGTGTGATTTAACGAAGCCGATACTTATTCGAGTGCGCATGACTTTTGCGCAGCCTTTTAATTTCATGCAGTCATATGTGCGACGGTACACCTTTCCCAAATATTGTAATTTTAATATAAAATTAACATTATTTGTAATACCTACTGGTCTGAATTTGTGATTTTGCGACAATTATTTGGAAAATACGCTGAAATGGCTCTAACAAAGTCAATGTTTTCCGATTTTGTAAGCAATGCACAACGCTGAAGAATGACACGACTCGACTGGAATCAAACGCCCTCTACTGATGCTGACTATAAAAATTATATATGCGAGGCCGTTCAAAAATTACGCGGACTTGCTGCACAGAAAAAATATTTGGCGACATAATCGGGCAAAATGTCGCACACAATATAAAAGAATCTTTCTTTACATGGTCTACCAAATTTCATATCAAAATGTTGTAAATTGGTTTCAATTTTGAGTGATTTTTCAGGACATATCATGAAGTCACGTAGCAGCAACATCTTCGACGTCACAGACATCATAAAAAAAATATGTGATTGAGCTTTTATTTTCTCAACATTTTCCTAAGAGTACCTGTACAGTTTGAGTTATCCTATCTACTCAACATCCAAACACCATTTCTTGTCAAGCTTTAAATCTATTAAACAAGTAAAGAATATTCTTTTTTTGTTTTAAAACCAAAAACTGTAGGTATTTATGAGATATAGTATGATATTGATGACTCTCAATCACGTTCTTTACAGTCCGGATGAAGTTTTCGTCGATAATCTTCTTCCCGTCCTCCCGTATGGCCATTTTTCAGAGGTCTAATGGTCTAAAATTCCTATTTGCTATTTGTGAACGAATGTCACGAATATCCTAGTTTACTACATGTTTTATTATTCATATTTTGGATCTATGTTGGCGATATCTCGAGCATTACACATAATTTAACTAAAGTGTGGTGCGCCGTCATTTCACGAAACGCCATTTTCACGGGAATCATCAGAGGAAAATTGCTTTATTTCTGTTAGTACTTCAAATATCACGCCAGAAATCCAAATACATACACTGTAATAATAGAACAATTTAAAGATACATTTGAGAAAATTGTCGAAAAATATTGCGAATTATAGAAAATAAATGAGTTAAATTTTGGATTCCAAATGCTTTTGCTTCAGATTTTTTGTCGTGCTCCGTACCTCTCCATCAGCGATATCAATATACCGATAATTTTAGTAGAATGTTTTTAAAATACAGAAATTTTGGCCAAAATTTATTGGAATCTTTGATATACATATTTCTGTGAAAATTCATAACTCTTTGACGTCTGTAAGAGTAAATAATAGCACAGTCCGCGTAATTTTTGAACGGCCCTCGTATATTGCCATTTTCCATTGCTAACGCTAAATAGAGTTTTTGTACTTTGAACCATCAAAATTGTGAGGGTGGAAAGACCTTTAATGTAGCTAATTGAACTACAATATTTTTGATCCGCAAATTTTATAGTCAGCAACAGTAGAGGGCGTTTGATTCGATACTACACTGTAACCGAAAAAATTGATTCGAAAACAGGAAAACAGAGGTGAGGTTGTTGTACATGTATTTGGCATTTCTGGGCCTGTATACCACAGCTTTTTGTGAACAGGATCCTCCTTTTACGATTCAACCCTCCCCCTCCATGATTTTTTGAAATAATTATATTTTTGATGAAATTTTCTTTATTTCTTATCTTAAACTGAATTAAAATTCATGTTCTTTATCAAAAAATCACCTTGAAATCCAACACATTACATGTGCCTCTCTCTATATAATATTTCTAGGGGTAATGAATGCTATTAAACTTTGCATCTGCATTGGAATTCAAGGTGATTCTTAATTTTATCAAACATCATTCTGTCCTGTAATCTTTATAGATACAGTGTAGCTAATATTTTTAGAATGTAACAAAATGTAGTCTTAGTTTTTATGATATTTATATGTCGACTGATTGAACCCCCCCTCCCCCCTTCACCCAGCAACTACATCACATACACACCGACTTTATTTTTCTCTTCTGAATCTACCGTTTAACATTTAAAAAATGACTTGGAATTAAAATACCCCTATAGCTGATTGGTCCTATAACTACCGGTAGCCAATTTACACCCCATTCAGAGAGATCCTGTACATGTACATGGGGCAGTGTTTTACCAGGGGCGATTTAGTGAACACAAATCGTCAGTATACAGTAAACCAAATGCAAGTAATGCATATATCAAATCCTTTGTAGACAGAAACATGCACGCCAACGATAAAAAGGAATTAGAATGTTCACTATAGATAGAAGTCTTTTAATTTAGTTTTTTATTCATTGTCATATCATTCATCTATAATTAAATTACATTATAAGTAACATTTGCAACCTATACGTGAATAATCATGTAGGTTTATATTATGTCCAGTCTTTTTAATTACCAGTAAAATTTGTAAAAAGAAAATAAAATTGAAAATCTGACATACACATACAATGAACATGTGTAAGTAGGAATGGGAAGTGTCCATGGCACTATTGGTGGATCAATAGTTCTAATCTTTGCGTAAACGTTGTGTATGCGTTGCAAATTTCCATGGTTTATTTCGTGATTATAGATGAACAGATATGTTTCTTTGAAAAATTAATTTTTCAAGAATGTACAAAATTATAATTAGAAATTATTGATTGTGATTTAGTTGACTCGAACTAACCGGTTCCATAAATTTTGGTGATAATAGCAATGATAGACTTAAAACACTATTACTTTTTAATAATCGTTCCGTATGTAAAATTTTCTATGACGGTCATACGACATGTGGTTAAATGTTGCAAAGCAGAAAATTAATGAAAGAAAGAGAGGGCAAGATAGAGGGAAAGAGTGGAGTGAGAGAAATATGCTTGGTGAGGGAGACATAGGGATAGAGAGAAAAAGAAAGGGAATCTACTTCCCTTTCTTTTTACCTGCCTTACTCATACTCCTTTTAAGTGGGGAAGAGGGAAGAGAGAAAGTAAGGGGAAAGAGAAGGGAAGGGAGAGAGAGAGAGAGAGAGGAAGGATGGCAGAGGGAGAAGAGGGACAGAGAGAAGGCTGTAGAGAGAGAGAGTGTGTGGGGAGGAAGATGAGAGGAGAAATGAGGTACTAGTATATATAAAAATGATAAAAATAACAAAAAATAAAACAAAGAGATGTTTGTAAAACACGTTTGCCCCCTAATTGGTTCTTAGCTCACCTGAAGGCTCAAGTGAGCTTTTCTGATCACATTTTGTCTGTAGTCCGTCTGTCCGTCCGTCTGTCTGTAAACTTTTCACATTTTCGACTTCTTTTCAAGAACCACTGGGCCAGTTTCAACCAAACTTGCCACAAAGCATCCTTGGGTGAAGGGGATTCAAGTTCGTTCAAATGAAGGGCCACGCCCTCATTCAAGGGGAGATAATTGGGAATTATCAAAAATTTGGTGGCATGTTTTAAAAATCTTCTTCTCAAGAACCACTGTGCCAGGAAAGATGAAACTTATGGGAAACATCCTTAGGTACTGTAGATTGAAGTTTGTACAAATCATGACCCCCGGGGGTAGGGCGGGGCCACCATGGCCGTTCAAAGTTTTACATAGAAATATATTGGAAAATTCTTTAAAAATCTTATTCTCAAGAATAGTAAAACCAAAATTGATCATATCTATATGGAAGCATCCTCAGGTAGTGTAGATTCAAGTTTGTTCAAATCATGACCCCCGGGGGTAGTGCAGGGCGACAATGGCCGATCAAAGTTTTACATTGACATATTTAGGAAAATTCTTTTTAAAAAATCATCTTCTCAAGAATAGCAAAGTCATGATTGGTCATGGGACTACTTTTGGGTTTAAACTTAATAATAAACCAATTTCTACTTTTTCCTAGTATCATGTTGTAAATTTTGAATTTGGTAAATTTTGCATTTACCTCCCCCTAGTAAATTAAAAATTTACAACATGATACTAGCCAAAGTGCTCAGGTGAGCGATGTGGCCCACGGGCCTCTTGTTCATTTTATTCCTGTTTACACAGAAAAAAATTAATCATAAGCATGACACCTGCCCCAAAAGCACAACATGAAATGGTTATTAATTTAACAAATCTAACAATTCTTAAGGACAGATGAGACGTTCCTTAATAATAGATAAATTTTTCTGAGAGTTTGTCATTGAAGTGTTGCTACTTAAACATGTTCACTCACAAAAAATTGAGGTACCTTACCAGGCATTTCTGCAAGATACCAGGGGTAGTTTTTCTTATATAATCCTTTTGGGAAGAAAAATAATTTTCTAAATTCAAATGTTTAAGTGTTTGGATTTTTTAAAAATGTCTAGAAACTGCTTTAGAAATCAGAATGTTATGAAAATTTTGAATATTTTTCATACATTACAAAGATATACAAAACAGATTTTGAGGAACGTCTCGTCTGACCTTAATTACGAAGGGAAATGTTTCTCTAAGAATAGTTTCTATATGTAAAAGCTGCTTGACCCCTTTTTCTTGCTAGCTTTTTAGTCAAAGTGATAAAAAAAAATTACACTGGATAGTTAAAATACTGAAAGGTCCCCAGTAGATTTTTAATAAACTTTTTTTGCTTAGATATTTGTCACAACTGTAGTAAAAAAAACGTTGATTTATGAGTAAAAGCAAAAGAGGCACAACTCTTTTTGAGAGTGAAATAAAACACAAAGGAAGGCTAACTTGTAGTTCATTGTCGGTTTTCAAAATCCATAATGTAGTAAAACAATAGCTAACAAATGATCTGTTAGTGCAACAAGAAGAGAAATTAAAAATCCAAAACCGAAAGGCCATTTAGAGGTCAATTAAATATACATGTATTCTTAACCATTTGTCAGATACATTCTGTCAGTAAAAACATGCTCTGGGAGTTGTTCTTGACGTGACAGTGTCATGTCTCGGTAAATTATTACATACTCGGAGATATTGTTTTTACCTCTCATCATGTCCCAGGAGTTTCTTCATCATGTGTGGTCAAATTAAATCATAATAATTTCGTTTAATATGTTTCTAAATTTTGAAGATTTATTTTGTGTCATTTATCAAAGCAGGTTTCAACATTGTCTATGTTTGTAAGGCGCATAATAGTAGATATTTTAGAGGAAATTGGATTTAATTCTACAAGTACTGTGGTATTAATCCAACTTATAATTCCCTTTCTAGGGAAAAATTAAAGTTCCCCCAAATCATGTAAATTTGGAATATTTTTGATATTCCCAACAACTAAAATGAAGGAGAAACTTCAAGAGTACTGTGAAACAATATATTCAAGAAGTATTAATCAGATATGGATAATTAAAAAATACAAGGGACTTTTGGGAAAATTTGAAATCACAAGAATTTACCAGATTCAACTGCTTAAAAACTTTTGACTATTCAACTTTATACACAACCATTCTCCACGATAAATTTTGATATCATTGATAGCTCCTTTTTTCAATTAAAATGGAACTCGTAAAATTACTTACCTTGTCATTGGTCATATGCCAAAGTATTTTTGAAGCATTCTGATTGTACACAACAGTACTCTGAGGTTGACATTAAAACGATAAAGATGTGTTTCTGATTGACAATATTGGAGACAGGTCTTCCATCAATCTATTGGAATTCCAGTTGGTACCAATTGTACCACATTGTTATGGGCCGCAGCAGCGGCCGATCTGTTTGTGCTTGTGTTAGAAAGTGCACATGGGGAAATGAGAAGTTATTTTTTATTTGTAGAGTAAAATAATTCTGAAATGATAACATGTATTATATCATAAGTAAAATATTTTAAAAACTTGGTGTAAATTAAGTATTAATTGTTATTCTGTTTCAATTTCATTATCATTTCTCATCAGATAATTAGTAATTTATGGTTATATAAAAGTAGAGTACAATAGGTACTCCCACCCTAGGAGTGTGTAAAATTTAAAAGTAAATCATTACGATTTTTCGGATAAAAATAAAGTGACAAATGTACATGGTAAATAAAAATTGAAAAGTTGTTCAAGGAGTAAAAATTGCATGTTCTGAATATGGTATAGCTGCGAATGAAACAGTAAAGCAGGATTTTTCCAATACCTTATACGTGAAAAGAAAACACTTGCTGTGGCCTTCAACTCAACTTTTAGATATTTCGACGACGTATTGTCAATTAACAGACAGTCATTGTTATTTTCATTCTTATGTCGATACGATATATCCTACTGAGCTTGAGATAAATGATACGAATGTTTTACTTAAAAAAAAACGTCAATGGTAATTTAACAGCCAAGCTTTGTGATAATGACTTGAACTTTTCAAACGTCATCTTACTTTACTTACGCAGCAATATACATGTACCTTCATCACCTGCATACAGGGTTTATATTTCTCATTATATCTCTCAGTTAATTCTATATTTAAGACATGATCTCTAAAACAAGGTACATTATTGACAAACAAATTGATGAAACAAGAATAGTAGCATGCAGTCGCGTTTAAAGTCATCATTTCGTAAAGCCTATGGTCGATACTATGACCTTGTGAGCAAATACAATTTATCATTGTTGAAGAATATAGTCCAAATTTTCCTCGACCATATATAAAGAAATAAACATTACCCTTAACCAAAGCGCCTATGTCGCAATTCTAGATACTAGAATACTAGTATCTAGTTACTAGATACAAATAGATAACTATATATAGTGTCTCAGACTACGTATAAGACAATACGCTAACTAGCATTTTTTAAGTATTTAGATGAACATGTCAACTCAAATTATCAAGGCTTCATTTAAAGCACAAGTACTACATGTATAATGTAGCAAACAGGTGAGTCTAAAATATTCATGGGAGATCTAAAATAGGTTATGGTCAGCAAAGTAATAATGAAAAACTGAGGACTGGCCGTAAAATAGGCATTTAGAAGAACAGATGACAACTTCATGACATTATTAATCATCGCGGGGATTGGGGGAGCTTGACAGCGCATGCACAATATTAGCACCGGGCACACGGAAATGTAATAAAAACGAAATATAGGTTTTCATAAATATTTCTTAAACCATATATAGACATATGTTTTTACATACGTGTTATTGAAATTAATTCTAAGCTTTTTGGTGTTAAATAAATATATTTCTGTTTTAAGGCTTATATGATCATGATCTACTGACCGAAACCTTTCATTTTCACGCCCCCGATTGATTAATGTTAATTATAGGCAATCGATGACTACATATATGGCAACAACTATACGGCAAGTTAAAACAGACTGAAACAAAGCAATTTTTAAGACTTGTTATAAATGCATCAATGTAAAATGTTAAGCTAAATGCAGCATGTCAAGCCTTGTTAATGTAATTTCAATAAAAATTTGAGATTTAAACAATTCTTAAATGTCTGATTTGCACATGTTAATTGAATAAAGTGCTTTATAGCAACTTTTTAACAGTATCAAAAATCATTTGAATGTGTTAAATGCTGAACTTTAATTTCTCGACGAAGGATCTTTGCTTTAAATTAAAAGATATACATACTGTAAATTTTTTTTTAGTGTTTTAAACACAGAAAGATTCGGATTTGAACATACCTTGCCAAATAAGCATGAGATTAATAAACCGAAAAAATCCATTTTCAACTCAAAATAAAAGTCAAACATTCTCTTTAAA